>NW_021267939.1:0-811 GCF_002162155.2 Triticum dicoccoides
CGGCCACCCCTCGCCCCTCCGTTGAGCTCAGGAGCTCCGCCTCGACCCCCTCTTCCTCCCCACCACGCCAAGCCCCTCGGGAAGCTCTGCATCGCCTCCACGCCATCGTCTTCCTCCTCGGGCTCCGACCACCATCGCCGTCGATTCGCCGTCTCCAGCGCGTCCCCGAGCCCGCTTCGACGCCCACTGCAACCGCGGTGAGCTCCGCCACCGTTTCCCCCTCTTTTCCCCCTCGTTCCCGCACCGTAACCCTGTTTCCCACCACGGCCGAACCTCCGCCGTCGCCGAGCTCGCCGTCGATGCAGCTCCGGTGACCATTTGGTCACCCCGGCGAGTCCAACAAGTCCGTAAGGACCCGTAGAACCCCTCCAGCGCCTCAGCTCCCTCGCCTGCGAGCAGCAACACCGATCCCGACCGCACCCGAACTCCGGCCGCCGCCACGGTCGTCGCCGTCGTCGGTACCGGCCACCTCAGGCACGGCCACCACCACCGTTCGATGCGCGGGAGCAAGGGCTCTCCAACGAGCCCAAGCACGGCCTCGCCCGTGCCCTGTAGCGCGTTTCCGCATCGCGCCGCCGTCTCGGGCCTCGCCGGCATCATGTCGCCGGTGGGTTTGACCCACCTTGACCACGGCAGAACCCCCCCCCCCTGTGTCCCTGACAGGTGGGCCCAGCCCTGTTAGCTAATTAGGATTAGCACTAACCGAATTAGTTAAACTAACTACCCCCCTGACACTGACCAGTGGGCCCCAGCGCCACTAATTACTAATTAGGATTAAATTAACCCTGTTAAACCCCCCTGTCATTGACGT
>NW_021267939.1:1002-1789 GCF_002162155.2 Triticum dicoccoides
TGACCACGGCAGAACCCCCCCCCCTGTGTCCCTGACAGGTGGGCCCAGCCCTGTTAGCTAATTAGGATTAGCACTAACCGAATTAGTTAAACTAACTACCCCCCTGACACTGACCAGTGGGCCCCAGCGCCACTAATTACTAATTAGGATTAAATTAACCCTGTTAAACCCCCCTGTCATTGACGTGTGGACCCCACACGTCAGGTTTGACCCCAGCCAGCCGCAGTTGACCACTGACGTCATGCTGACGTCATGCTGGCGCAATAATTATATTTCTGGATTTAATTTAAATCAAGAAATTCTAGAATAATATTTAAACTTCAAAAATTCATAACTTTTATTCTGTAACTCCAAATTGGACAAATTATATATGAAAAATGATCAGGAAAATCCAATCTATCCATCTGTACTATTTTCATGCATGATCAAACAAGTTAAATTGATGTTTTAAGCAGAACAAGGAAAAGCACTTTAAAAGGCCATGTTTGAGTTTGAAATTTGAATCTTTGATTCAAATTTGTTCAAACCCTTCTGGTTTTAGTTGCATTAGCCCAACACACTCATATTGCCATGTTTCATGCATGCATCATATTGTTGCACATTGTTTGGTGATGGTTGTGTATCGATGTCCTTTGCGACAGGTTCTGCCTCCGAGGAGTACCGTGATTACCCTAACGAAGAACCGTATCAGTGCATCGAACCATCAGGCAAGCAACCAACCATTTGATCATATCGATACAATCCCATGTTCTCGCTCCTGCTCTCTTTTACTGCATTAAGACAACGC
>NW_021267940.1:0-2080 GCF_002162155.2 Triticum dicoccoides
GCCCCGCCGTGTTCTGTGGTCACCGGCGACTCATCGCCGGCGTATCTGACGTGGCGTCGTCATTAGCGCTAATGACCCCACTAACTAACCCCCCAGAGCCACTGACAGCCGGGCCCCACGGCCTAACTAACCGGCTAACTAAAATAGATTAAGTTTAATCTAATTGCAGTGACCCCACGCGTCGGCGTTGACCTCGCTGACGTGGCCTTTGACCGGCCCCACATGTCTGTGACTCCAGCCAGCACTGTGTCACTGACGTGTGGCCCCCACACGTCAGGTTTGACCCTGACCGACCCCTGTTGACTCGCTGACGTCATGCTGGCGTCAGGCTGACGCAGTTAAATCATTTCTGGATTTTTTTTAATAATCAGGAAATTCCAGAAAATGCCCAAAACTTCAATAAATCATAGAAAATTAACCGTAACTCCAAATTAAATAAATTATATATGAAAAATTATCAGAAAAATTCAAGGAATCCATCTGTACCATTTTCATGCATGTTAGAACAACTTATCACTACTGTTTAGGGCAAATGAAGTAAATGGCATTTGAACAATCACATATGGAGTTTGAATTTGAATCTTGTATTCAAACCAACTTCATTTAATCTGTTGCTAGTTGCATTAGCTCAAAACACATTCATTTTGCCATGTCATGATCATGCATCATATTGTGCATTGCATTGATTGTGTTCCTTTCTGTGTTGCCGGTATTTGTCCCCTCTCGATAGACGTGATACCGATGACGTGATCATTGACACTGATGAAGACTCAATGTTATCTTCAGAAGTGCCAGGCAAGCAAAACCCCCTTGTTCATTCCGATAAAATCCCACTCTCTCGCTCTTGCTCTCTTTTACTGCATTAGGACAACAACGACATATTTGATACTTGCTGCGGTAGCTGAACCCTTTATCCTTTGCATGACCTGTCATTGCCACAGTAAATAGATGAAACCCACTAGCATGAGTAGGAGTTGTTTGAGCCCTGATGTGCCTACTCATTCATGCTTGTTTGTCATGCCTGCTACTGCTTAGAGTTGAGTCAGGTCTGATTCATCGGGGATGAATCAAAGGCGTGTGAACATGTCCTACTGTGTGTGAGCTAAGTGTGTGAACACGATTTGGTAAAGGTAGCGGTGAGAGGCCATGTAGGAGTACATGGTGGGTTGTCTCATTGCAGCCGTCCTCAGGAACTGAGTTCTGTGTTTGTGATCCATGATCAGTTACTACCACACATTGGGCTCCGGGCGCTCCAAGCCCTCTCGACTTATTAATCAACTTGATCTCTGTCCAGGAGTTGCAACTAGTTTCTGGTGTTTGTAGGTAGTGTTAGTAGTCTACCAAGTGGCACCCGGTACAGGTGGGCTTGGGACAGACTAGGCACAGTGGCACGGTGTACCAAGTGGCACCCGGTTGGTGGGCTTGGGAACCCTGCACACATTGTTTGGGGCCGTGAGCGACACCCCGGCCGGATCTCCTTGCGGATGGAACCCGAATAGGCGATAAACCTGGACTAGAGACTTGTTCGGTTAGTCAGGTCGTGGCCGACTCCCTCGCCCGGTTTCCGCTTGAAGGTTGCCGAGGTACAAGACGTGTACAGGGCGGTAAGTGGCGAGAGCGTGTGTGAAGAAGTACACCCCTGCAGGGTTAACATCATCTATTCGAATAGCCGGATTCCTCGGATATGGAAACGTGGACCCCTTATATCAGTTCATAGACAAGTGAAAGTGGATACTCTAAAATACGCAAGATAAGCGTGAGTGCTATGGATGGCGTTCTCGTAGGGAGACGGGAGCGGATCCATAGTGGTGTATTGATATGGTGAATGTGTGGACTCGTGTGCGCCACCTCAAAAGAGTTACATTGCAGTCGTAGTTTAGGATAGCCACCGAGTCAAAGCTGGCTTGCTGCAGTTAAACCCCACCATCCCCTTTGTTGATAATGATGCATATGTAGATAGTTCTGATGTAAGTCTTGCTGGGTACATTTGTACTCACGTTTGCCTATTTTATGTTTTTGCAGAGAGACTTCAGTCTCACTAGTAATTCCGCGCGGTCTTCGACGTTTAGCTTGATACCTC
>NW_021267941.1:0-2290 GCF_002162155.2 Triticum dicoccoides
CTTGGTATCATTATGCTGTTGGATCAATTGTTACCTTAGTTGCGATCTTGATCGCATTTGTTGTTGCATTTAAATGATTTAGCTAGAGAGTTTGTATGTTGTTTTATGAGAATAAGTGTGTATGAACTTTATGTATGAACTTGCATGAATTTGGTCTTTTTGGTGCTGCGTAATGAAGATGAGCCGGCAATGGATGTACGATGACCTATGCTCTCCCCAGTTCGTTAATGGCGTGCATACTTTTCTGCTTACGAATGAGGCAAACAAGCGGTGGGGATGGTTTTATGTGTTGTCCATGTGCTGGCTGTAAGAACGATCGGAATTACTCTAACTCAAGAACCATTCACGTCCACCTGTTTGAATCTGGTTTCATGCCCCACTATAACATTTGGACGAAGCACGGAGAAGAGTGGTTATGATGGAAGACAATGAAGTAGAAGAGGACGACGACAGCTATCCTGGCCATGGGTTCTGTGAATACGATGGTACAACAATGGGGGAAGAAGCTGAGCTGGCAATGCAGGAAGAAGCTGAAGAAGAGGCATCAGATGAGACCGCTGATGATCTAGGTCGGGCCATTGCCGATGCAAAGAGAAACTACGCAAGTGAAAATGAGAGGCTAAAGTTGTAGTGCATGTTAGAGGATCACAAGAAATGGTTGTACCCAAACTGCGAAGGTGACAAGTAAAAGTTGGGCACCACATTTGAATTGCTGCAATGGAAGACAGAGAATGGTCTACCTGACAAGGGATGGAAACTTGCTGATAATGTTAAAGAAGATGCTTCCAAAGGACAGCGAATTGCCCGAGAGTACGTACGAAGCAAAGAAGGATGTCTGCCCTCTAGGATTAGAGGTGCAGAAGATACATGCATGTCCTAATGACTGCATATCCTTTACCGCGGTGAGTACAAGGATTTGGTATGCGGTGCATTGCGTTATAAGATCAGCCACGATGACCCTGGTGATGTTGAGGGCGAGCCCCCCATGAAGAAGATTCCTTCCAAGGTGATGTGGTATGCTCCTATAATATCACGGTTGAAACATTTATTCCAAAACAAAGAGCATGCCAAGTTGATACGATGGCACAAAGAGGACCGTAAGAAAGATGGAAAGGTGAGAGTGCCCGTTGATGGGTCGTAGTGGAGAAAAAATGATAGGAAATGGAGGGACTTTGCATATGACGCAAGGAATGTATGGTTTGGTCTACGGGCGGATGGCTCATCCAAGTCCCTAAGCAACCCGGCAATGACATTGATGTGTGCCTAAGGCCATTAGTTGAAGAACTATTACAGCTGTGAAATGGTAATGGTGTACATGCGTAGGATCAGCTCAATCAGGAAGAATTTGACCTTGCATTGCTGTTTGTGACCATCAATGATTTGCCTGCTCTCAGTAACCTTTCAGGACAGACAAACAAGGGATACCACGCATGCACGCACTGTTTGGATGATACCGATAGTATATATTTGGATAATTGTATGAATTGTGTACCTAGGACATCGTCGATTTCTTCTGAGCAGGCATCTCGTAAGAAAGAAAGGAAGCATTTCAAAGGTGGGGCAGATCACCGGACGAAGCCTCGCCACCGTACTGGTGATGATGTAGATGATACGGTCACGAATTTGAAGGGAATCTTTGGAAAGGGTCTAGGCGGACAATTTTTTCCGAATGACGCAGACGGACGCGCACCCATGTGGAAGAAGAAATACATATTTTGGGACCTACCCTATTGGAAAGACCTAGAGGTCTGCTCTGCAATCGACGTGATGCACGTGACGAAGAAGCTTTGCGTGACCCTGCTAGTCTTCTTGGGCGTGTATGGGAAGACAAAAGATACACCGGAGGCACGGGAGGACCAGCAACGTATGCACGGAAAAGACGTCATACATCAGGGTCATGCCAGCTACGCTCTTACCAAAGAAGAGAAGGAAATCTTCTTTGAATGCCTGCTCAGTATGAAGGTCCTGTATGGCTTCTCGTCGAATATAAAGGGAATAATAAATATGGTAGAGAAAAAGTTTCATAACCCAAAGTCTCATGATTGCCACGTGATTATGACGTAACTGCTTCAAGTTGCACTGAGGGGGCTTCTACCGGAAAACGTTAGATTAGCCATGGTGAAGCTATGTGCATTCCTCAATGCCATCTCTCAAAAGGTAATCGATCCAGAAATCATACCAAGGTTAGAGAATGGTTTGGTGCGACGTCTTGTCAGTTTCGAGTTGGCGTTCCCACCATCCTTCTTCAACATCATGACACACGTCCTAGTTCACCTATGTGAAGAGATTG
>NW_021267942.1:0-2378 GCF_002162155.2 Triticum dicoccoides
GTCATCACGATGAGCATCATCACGATGAAACTCGTCTTCATCCGGTTCCTCCAACGCTCCCTCCCCTCTCCCGCTAGATAGCGGGCGTATCTAGATTCGGCCTCGGCCCTAGTGGTGTACCCTTTGTAACTGTTACCGCTGAATCGGTGAACCTGTCTCCGACACTCCTCCCAGTCATCGTAGACTCCAGGAACCTTACCCTTGTACACGACATACGTCGGCATCGCTATGCACTAGCCAAACGAAACGTTAGTACCAATTCACAGACAATACATAAGCAATATATAAGTATGCAACAGAACGATCGGAAGAGAAAAGCAAGACATTAATAGCATCGATTACATCTAAGTTGAACGACTCTCGAAACCAAAGAGACATACTACAAGTTCATTAAAGTTTAATTACAACATGAGCCAATCGATGTTTCAGAACTAGACACAGCATCACTGCTTTCGACTCGACTCAAGGGACTGGAGCGTGGATGAAGCCGCTGTCTATCGTGGGAGTCATGAAATAACGGTCGTTGTCAGCCTGCATTTGTAGCATTGTGTCGATGTCACTGTTGGACGGTTGATTGTTGAGGTAGAACTGCCCCGAGGTACGAAGGACATCTTGATGGATGATTTCCGCAAACTCCGACTGGATGCGAAAGAATTCTTGTCGGAGGTCCGCGTCCTGGATTGCCGACACGCTCTTTGCCCAATCTTTGAGTTTACTCGGTAGCAGAAGTTGATGATGGTCCCGTACGATCGCCCGCATGTGATGGATGGCGTAGTAGGCACCCTTCTGACCGCCAGGCGGCTGCTTGATGCAGCAGAACGTCGTATTGTGGGAGAACACGTGCTTGCCGTACTTACGAATAGGCCTGGTGAAGGTGCCTCCAGATTTGGCGTAGCCGGGTAGAACATCATCAAGAACCTTCTTGACATTTGTGTAGTCTACGTTCGACTGACGGTCCGGGTCGAAATACGTGGCCATGGAATATTTGGGGCTTAGGAGGATGAGCGTGCAACGTGTGTCACTGCAGAAAACACGGAATGTTAAAAGAAAAACGATCGAAATGTAAGAATTCATATGTTACGGGCCGGTTGAGGGGAGGACTTACTCGGGAAAGTAAGGCACGAGGAAGTTATCCTTATCTTGGTTTGCCAGAATGACGCCTTCGAGGTAAGAACTCGCGACTTGCCAGTCCCCAGCGCTGCCCAAGATCTTGGCACGCATGTAGAAGGGGTCGACTATCACAATGTCCGGGGTCTTGTCGCGAATGATCCGCATCTCCATACTCAGCGAAAATAGCCGAACAAAGGTGTAGTGCAGCGGATGAAGGTTCAACATAGCGTGGATGTCATCAAAACGCAGGACGATCGTACGCCCGATGGAGTTATCCACAAAGCCCTTGCCCTCTGGCACCTTGGCCACGAAAACCGGGTATGCCACATCCTTCTCTCTGAGACGCCGCTTCTCCAAAGCAAGAACACTGTCATGCAGCCTCCGCATAGCACCGGTTGCAGCATTGAGCATATTTGTCGGTAGCATCGCCCTACCCGCCACATGCACCCTCCTCGAGATATCCTGCGGTGAAGGTGGCCCGTCTTGAGCACGGATCGTACTCGGTGCCGGCTGGCTCGCACCCTTCTTAGTCTTTCTTTTGCGTGCCTTCTTCTTCTCCTGTAATGGGACCGAGTTCTGCTCACAGACCGCCTTCTTGAGTGTGTTGGGGCTGATAATATTTCGCACCTCGCCTATCTAAGGCTCGGTGAAGTCGGCAGCTGGAGGCGTCTCCTAAGAGCTGAACGCCAGACGGTGCCTGTTGCAACTTGGCTTCTCCGCGGTACCAGCTAGATCGCACACGTCTTTTGTTGGGTTTGGTTCTTGAGAAGGAGGCCCCATGAAGTCGCCATCGTACCCATGATCGGCAAAGTACTGATCGACATTGCCAAATGTATCATCATCGTCGTCGTCGTCGTTCTGATCCTGTGCCATATGCATGTTTGGATCCAGTGGCATAGGGATGTCCGGCACCGTTACGGCGGTCTTGCCATGGGGCCGACTTGGCGCCGGCACGACTGGCGGTGTTGTCTTTGGGGTGGTGTCCCCCGCCCCCAAACAAATCTGGCTCTTCGGCCAAAGCAGGGGCCAGCTCAGGCAGGCGCTGAGGGTCATCACGTCTTCATCGTCGGCCCCGACGGGTCGAATCGGAGGTAACAAGTCGTCGCAGCCTGGCAGCACCCGAACCAGTTGAACCCTAAACAAGTTGGGTGGCATCTGGGTACCGTGGAACAAGGGGTTGCCCGGTTGAACGATTTTGCCCTTGGCGACATCGACCAACTCGTTGTTCACGAAGTGGAGGAGAGTGCACGGAACGTCGGCGGCGCCCT
>NW_021267942.1:7120-9331 GCF_002162155.2 Triticum dicoccoides
AAGTGGGTCAGGGCAGCGGCGGCGGCGGCGGTGGATCGAGAGGGAGAGGGAACTGGCGAGGGGGAGAGGGAAGGGGGGATCGGGCGAAGGGGGAGAGGGAAGGGGGGATCGGGTACAATACTAATGGCGCACCTCACCGTGGTGCGCCATTAGTTTTTTTTTATTTCAACTCGAGCCAACAGGTTATGTACCACCAGAACTGATCCACATCAAGTCCCCTCTACTAGCTCGACTGGTCAGCAGCGAGTTCTCACACCAGGAGGTCCTGGGTTCGACTCCCAGGCTCCACAAATTTTTTTAGCATTTAAAAAGCTGTTTGATACTTATTTTGTGTTTAAATATGTTCAAACTTGTTTAAATAGTAACAGTAATATTTTTTTATAAGACAGTAGCATTTAAAAAGCTGTTTGATACTTATTTTTTTATAAGACGGTGCGCGGGGTGCGCGGGGTCGGCGGTGGCGGTTGAGTAGGGGAATCGAGGGTGCGGGGGGTTGGCGGCGGCGGCCGGTGGACTGGGGGGTGCTCGGCGGCGAGGGGGACCGGATCTGGCGAGGTGGGATAGCGATTGAGATGGAGGGGGATCGAGATCGAGTGTCCATGAAATTTAAAAATATTCATGATAGTTCAAAAAGTACCCATGAAATACAATCGAGAAATGAAGGCTACGATTTAAATACAATCGATCTTAGCTAGCTATCTGTTCACAATCTTCTTGCCCTTCTTTTTCGCAAATGGAGTTCTTCTATGGAACGGACGTCCTTTAGGTAGGGTGGTCCTGCTTCTTCTTGTGGTGTATGCTGCTACTTCATCATCGTCGTCATGTTCGATCCTCGGGTCGCCGTACTTGTCGAAGTCTTGCTCATTGGCTACTCCATCCATTCCGATGATCTTCCTTTTGCCTCTCCTCACGACAACACGACTGGGCTTTGGCGGGTCGGTAATGAAGAAGCATTGGTCCACTTGGGAAGCCAGTACCCATGGCTCATTTTTCGCGGTGACGTTTGCGCCCGCGGTCTTGGATTTGGCTTCGGGTATAACCATGGTGGTGAAATACCGGTCTTCTTTTATGACGTTCTTGGCCCATCTGACACAGAACATCGGGACCTTCTCTCCAGCGTAGCTCAGCTCCCAGATCTCCTTGATCCTTCCGTAGTATCTGTCCTTGTCGTTACCGGTGTAGGATTCCATCGTTACCCCGAAGTTCTGATAACCATCGCTCTTCATGTCCTTGGCCTCGGTGTAGAATGTGTAGCCGTTGATATCGTACGCCTCATAGGTCATCAGGTTGTGCTCGGCGCCCTGTGACAAGGCGAATATGAGTTGTTCTTCCACGGAAGAATCCTCATGTAAAGGGTATGACAGAGGCTTCTGCTTGAACCAACGCGTGAAACATGAGTTGTGCTCTTTGAGTATATCTCCGTCCGTCCTCTGTTGGCCTCGGTCATTGTACGTCTTCTTAATAAAGGTTTTGTGCTCTACCACCCAAGGATCGACCACGTCTATGTGTTGTAGCGCGACTAGGTTTGCTCTTTCAAAGTTGGCGAGTCGACCCTCGAAGTCGACATGCATTTCGCGGCGACCCTCACGGTGACCCCATCCAGCGAGCCTGTCGAGGTGCCTGTTGACGGGCAGACCAACGGGGTTCTCGATGCCTAGATAATTCGTGCAGTAGGAGATGCACTCTTCGGTCAGAAAGCCCCTGGCTATGCTTCCTTCTGGACGTGACATGTTGAGAATGTATCCTTTGATGACACCATTCATCCTTTCGAACGGCATCATGTTGTGCAGGAACGTCGGCCTGAGTTGGATGATATCCTCCACTATATGGACCAGCAGATGCACCATAACGTCGAAGAATGCGGGCGGGAAGTACATCTCAAGCTCGCATAGTATCACCACGATCTCTTCCTGTAGCCTTCTGAGTTGCCTCACGCCAATCGACTTCCGAGAGATGACGTCGAAGAAGTTGCATAGGCCAAATAGCGTTTCACGGACGTGCGCGTCCATGATCCCACGGATTGCAACTGGAAGTATCTGCGTCATCAGCACGTGACAGTCGTGAGACTTCATCCCGCTGAACTTCTGCTTCGCTGGGTCTAGGTATCTGCTTATCTTCCCCGCGTAACCGTAAGGAAGTTTTACTCCTAGGAGGCAGGTGAAAAACTGCTCGATCTCCTCCTGACTTAGAGTGAAGCACGCGGGAGGGTAG
>NW_021267943.1:0-1807 GCF_002162155.2 Triticum dicoccoides
CATATTTGTTACTTGCTGCGGTAGCTGAACCCCTTTATCCTTTGCATGACCTGTCATTGCCACAGTAAATAGATGAAACCCACTAGCATGAGTAGGAGTTGTTTGAGCCCTGTTGTGCCTACTCATTCATGTTTGTTTGTCATGCCTGCTACTGCTTAGAGTTGAGTCAGGTCTGATTCATCGGGGATGAATCAGAGGCGGGTGAACATGTCCTACTGTGTGTGAGCTAAGTGTGTGAACACGATTTGGTAAAAGGTGTCGGTGAGAGGCCATGTAGGAGTACATGGTGGGTTGTCTCATTGAAGCCGTCCTCAGGAACTGAGTTCTGTGTTTGTGATCCATGATTCAGCTACTACCATACATTGGGCCCTGAAATATGACCCCGCTCGACTTCTTATTCACCCTAGTCCTCTGTCCAGGAGTTGCAAGTAGTGTCTGGTGTTTGTAGCTTACTGGAGGCCGTGGACAGCGCTGACCGTAGGGGTGGGCTGTGATGCGGTAGGTACGTGGCACGGTGTACCGGATTCCCGTTTGGTATGTCGGGAACCCTGTTCACATCGTTTGGGGCTGTGAGCGAAACTCCGGCCGGATCTCCTCATGGATGGAACCCGAATAGGCGATAAACCTGGTCTAGAGACTTGAGTGTTTAGGTAGGTCGTGGTCTACACCCACGTCGGCTTTCGCTTGAAGTCTGCCGAGCACATGTCGTGTGCAGACGCTAAGTGGTGGAAACATGTATGAAGAAGTACACCCCTGCAGGGTTAACATCATCTATTCGAATAGCCGTGTCCGCGGAAAAGGACTTCTGGGTTGCTTATATCAGTTCATAGACAAGTGAAAGTGGATACTCTAAAATACGCAAGATAAGCGTGAGTGCTATGGATGGCGTTCTCGTAGGGAGACGGGAGCGGATCCATAGTGGTGTATTGATATGGTGAATATGTGGACTCGTGTGCGCCACCTCAAAAAAGTTACTCGCAGTCGTAGTTCAGGATAGCCACCGAGTCAAAGCTGGCTTGCTGCAGTTAAACCCCACCACCCCTTTGTTGATAATGATGCATATGTAGATAGTTCTGATGTAAGTCTTGCTGGGTACATTTGTACTCACGTTTGCCTATTTTATGTTTTGCAGAGAGACTTCAGTCTCACTAGTAATTCCGCGTGGTCTTCGACATTTAGCTTGTTACCTCAGCTACGATCTTGTGCCCTCGGCAGGATCTGATAGATAGTCAGGCTTCTCGGCCTTTTTCATTTATAGATGTCTGTACCCAGACATGATAGCTTCCGCTTGTGCTTTGACTTGTATGCTCTGATTGTTGGGTCGTGATACCCATGTTTGTAATATCTCGCTCCTCGGAGCCTATTGATTAAAATACTTGAGTTGTAGAGTCATGTTGTGATGCCATGTTGTATTTGCACATATCGAGCATATTGTGTGTATGTTATTGAAATGCTTGGTATGTGTGGGATCTGACCATCTAGTTGTTTATCTTTAGTAGCCTCTCTTACGGGGAAATGTCTCCTAGTGTTTCCACCGAGCCATGGTAGCTTGCTACTGCTCCGGAACACTTAGGCTGGCCGGCATGTGTCCTTCTTCGTTCCTGTGTCTGTCCCTTCGGGGAAATGTCACGCGGTGAATACCGGAGTCCTGTTAGCCCGCTACAGCCCGGTTCACCGGAGTCCTGCTAGCCCAGTGCTACAGCCTGGATTCACTCGCTGATGACCGACACGTTCGATGCTGGGTCATGGATGCCTGTCCCTGTAAGTCTGTGCCGCTTTGGGTTTATGACTAGCCATGTCAGCCCGG
>NW_021267944.1:0-1427 GCF_002162155.2 Triticum dicoccoides
GATTGGACTCCACCTGAAACAGTCAAACAAGTTAGGAGTTTCCTTGGCCTAGCCAGCTATTGTCGCTGCTTTGTTGAAAACTTCTCCAAAGTAGCCAAACCCCTCACGGAACTTCTCAAGAAAGATAAAAAGTTCGAGTGGTCCCCACAGTGTGAGTACAGTTTTCAGGAACTGAAAAGACGCCTGACTTCTGCTCCCATACTTGTGCCACCGGATTTCACTAAAGACTTTATTATCTACTGCGACGCCTCACGACAGGGACTAGGTTGCATTCTTATGCAGGATCGTCATGTGATTGCCTATGCATCTCGACAGTTGCATCCACATGAGGAGAATTATCCTACACATGATCTAGAGCTTGCAGCCGTAGTCTATGCACTCAAGACCTGGCGACATTACCTCCTTGGTAAACGTTGCGAGATCTACACCGATCACCAGAGTCTCAAGTATATCTTCACCCAACCGGATCTGAACCTTAGGCAAATACGTTGGTTGGAGTTGATCACAGATTATGATCTAGGGATTACCTACACCCCAGGCAAAGCCAATGTCATGGCTGATGCTCTAAGCCGTAAATCCTATTGCAACAATCTCATGTTGCAGCAAGGCCAACCACTTCTCCATGAGGAATTCTGTAAGCTTAACCTTCACATTGCTCCTCGCGGATTCCTTTCTACCCTGGTGGCGAAACCTGATCTTGAAGATCGGATTATCGCTGCTCAAAAGCAAGACACAGGAATTTCTCGGATCAAGAGAAACATTAAGAAGGGAGTTGGTGGATGTTTCTCTATGGATGATCGTGGAGTTGTTTTCTTTGAGAATCGCTTGGTGGTTCCCAAGAATCAACATCTGCGACAATTAATCCTTAAGGAGGCGCATGAATCTCCTCTCACGATTCATCCCGGTAGTACTAAGATGTATCAGGACCTACGCCAGAGGTTCTGGTGGACTAGGATGAAGAGAGAAATCGCTGAGTTCATTGCTAAATGTGATGTATGTCGTCGCGTTAAGGCAGAGCATCAAAGACCTGCTGGCACCCTTCAGCCCTTAGCTATTCCTGAATGGAAATGGGATAAAGTTGGTATGGACTTCATCACCGGCTTTCCCAGGACCAAGAGAGGGAATAATGCTATCTTCGTAGTCATTGATCGTCTCTCCAAAGTGGCTCACTTCCTTCCTGTTCGGGAAAATATCACTGCTAGTCAGCTTGCTGACTTATATATTTCTCGAATAGTGTCACTCCATGGTGTTCCACTAGAGATCAATTCGGACCGTGGCAGTCTTTTCACTTCTCATTTCTGGGAGAGTTTCCAAACTGCCATGGGAACCCATCTTTCCTTCAGTACCGCTTTCCACCCTCAGTCGAGTGGTCAGGTGGAACGGGTCAATCAAATTCTCGAAGACATGCTCAGAGCTTGCGTTATCTC
>NW_021267945.1:0-1302 GCF_002162155.2 Triticum dicoccoides
GATGAGGAACCCATGTCACGGCCATGCTTGCGTGTTGCGTCATAGTCAGTCTGACCAGTTTCAGCACTGATGGCTTTGTTGACAAGTTTCTGAAAAGATGTGCACTCATGCAGACGGAGGTCGCGGCGAAGCTCAGGACTAAGGCCCTTACGGAACCTTGCTTGCTTCTTGGCATCAGTAGACACTTCCTCAGTTGCATATCGTGCGAGATTACCAAACTCCCTGCTGTAAGCATCCACAGAAAGTCGGCCTTGGGTGAAACTGCAAAATTCTTCACGTTTACGGTCCATGAGACCCTCCGGAATGTGATGTTCACGGAAAGCCTCACTGAACTCAGCCCAAGTAGTGACATGGCCCGCTGGGCGCATAGCTCCATAATTCTCCCACCACAGACTGGCAGGGCCTTCAAGATGATATGCAGCAAAGGTGACCTTGTCAGCCTCCGCTACCAGCGCGGAACGCAATTTGTGAGAGATACTGCGAAGCCAGTCATCAGCGTCGAGAGGCTCGACGGAGTGGTGGAACGTGGGTGGATGCAATTTGATGAAATCACTGAGTGACACCACGTTAGTCCTCTGATGGTGTGTTGTGTTCTGTTCAATACGCTCCAACAAACGGTTGGTCTCCCGCTTGTTTCTCTCAGCTTCCATCATAACCTCGGCTAATGAAGGAGGATGAGGCAGATTTACATCCCTGGCTTCACTGCCTTCGGCCTGCTCTTGAGAAGCAGGGTTAGCGCGCGTGTTGACCATCCTAGGAAAACAAGACAATGATTTAGTCAGGATGATAAAATTCCGACATAGGGTAAAAATGTAAGGAATAACTCGAAATGCAAGATGATCATCCGTATGACATGGTAGATACAGAAACTGCTGCTTTATTCCATCGTCATACACACCATACAGGGTTTAGTACAAGACCAAACAAGTACTATTTCGGTGAAAGAGGATTACATCTCATCGAAGGCATCCCAAGCTCCTATACATTATTTTTCTACACCTCCGGAAAGAGTACAACTAGGTCATATCCCACGAGTCACGCGGGACGATAGACGACACAGCTAGTGCGAACTAGTGATACTACTGCTAACTCAGACCGATCCGTAGTAGTCCTCGTAGAAGTCACCTCCATAGCCTGGAAGCTCAACATGATCATCCGGAAACAGACGATCTCGCGGAGCTTGTGGACCATAGGGGCTAGGATGAGGCCTTGGACCAACAGACGGTGGCCTGCGGGGACCGCGAGGTGGGGTGATGCCTCCTACATCACGCCAAACCATCACGTCTGGCAGAGCAGATCTCA
>NW_021267946.1:0-3011 GCF_002162155.2 Triticum dicoccoides
TTGACGAGGAAAGGGTGATGCAACAAAGTAGAGATATGTATTTCCCTCAGTTAAGAACCAAGGTATCAATCCAGTAGGACGCACAAGCAAGTCTCCAATCTATATGTACCTGCACAAACTAACAAACACTTGCACACAACGCGAAAAAGGGGTAGTCAGTCCCTTCACGACCACGAACAAGAGTGAGATCTAATAGAGATAGGTATAAAAGATAAATAAAAGAGCAAACTAAAGTAAATATGAATAAATTGCAGCAAGGTATTTTCGGGTTTTCTGGTTTATAGATATGAAAATATATGATGGAAAATAGACCCAGGGGCCATAGGTTTCACTAGACGCTTCTCTCTTGAAAGAAAACATACGGTGGGTAAACAAATTACTCTCGAGCAATTGATAGAAAAGTGCATAGTTATGATGATATCTAAGGCACTGATCATGAATATAGGCATCACGTCTGTGACGAGTAGACCGAAATGATTCTGCATCTACTACTATTACTCCATACATCGACCGCTATCCAGCATGCATCTAGAGTATTAAGTTCATAAGAACAGAGTAACGCTTTAAGAAAGATGACATGATGTAGAGGGATAAACTCAAGCAATATGATGAAAACCCCATCTTTTTATCCTTGATGGCAACAATACAATACGTGCCTTGCTACCCCTACTATGTCTCTGGGTGAGGACACCGCAAGATTGAACCCAAAACCCATTGCACGAAAAACCAATCTAGTTGGCCAAACCAAACCGATAGTTTGAAGATAAATACAAAGATATCTTAATAATGCATAAAAGAGTTCAGAGAAGGCTCAAATAATATTCATAAATAATTTGATCATAAATCGACAATTCAACGGATCTCGACAAACACATTGCAAAAGAACATTACATCGGATAGAACTCCAAGAACATAGAGGAGAACATTGTATTGAAGATCAAAGAGAGAGAAGAAGCCATCTAGCTACTAGCTATGAACTCGTAGGTCTATGGTAAACTAGTCACGCTTCATTGGAAGGGCAGCAAGGTTGATCTAGAGGCCCTCCGTGATCGAATCCCTCTTCGGCAGGGTGCCGGAAAAGACCCCAAGATGGGATCTCATGGGAACAGAGGCTTGCGGCAGCGGAAAAGTATTTTGGTGGACGCTTCTGATGTTGGGGGAATATTTGGGAATTTATAGTGCAAAAATTAGGGTTGGGGGACTCCCGAGGGCCCCACAAGCCCTCAGGGTGCCCCTCCCCCTAGGGCGCACCCCTGAGGCTTGTGGACTCCTCGTGAGTCTTCTGAACCCCTCTCCAAGTCTTCTGGGTGTCTTCTGCTCCAAGAAAAATCATCCCGAAGGTTTTATTCTATTTTGACTCCGTTTAATATTCATTTTCTATAAAAATCAAAAAAAAGGAAAAAAAACAGAAATGACACTGGGCTCTAGGTTAAGGGGTTAGTCCCAGAAATAATATAAAATAGCATACTAATGCATATAAAACATCCAAAATAGATAATACAATAGCATGGAACAATAAAAAATTATTGATACGTTGGAGACGTATCACCTGGCAGACCACACCGCGCAACCCTCCATGCAGGGGGCAACAGCCACTAGCGTCGTCGCGCCCGACGCAGCGACACATCTCTGAACAACAAGGTCGTCCCATGCCGCCCACCACCGCTCGGAGAGGAGAGGACTGATGGGGAACGTTGCATCAAAATAAAAATAAAAACTAGGAAACACCCAACATCTAATCTAGAAGATGCATAGAAACGAGATAGGAGTGTGTCTACATACCCTTGTAGACCAAAAGTGGAAGTGCATATAATGCAGTTGATGTAGTCGTACTCTTTGCTATCCAAACGATCTAGCGCCAAACTGGAAGCACCTCCGAGTTTAGCACACGTTCGGCTCGGTGGCGTCCTCTCGTTCTTGATCCAGCAAGCAAGGGAGAGGAGGTAGATGAGATCTGAACCAACACTTCACCGTGGTGGTTCTGGTAGTAGCGGAACTACAACAGGGCTTCACCAAGCATCTGTGAGGTGGAGGAGGTGTAAATGGGGGGGGGGAAGATGGGGAAAGGGTGGCTGCCTCCAATGCCTCCCCACCTTTATGTAGGCATGGAGGGGGCTAGTGGCTTGCCCTCCAAGCCTGTTGTTGGCCAAGGGGGAAGGAAGGAAATCCCTCCTTTCTTTCCCCACCGGTCGCCATCCCCATTTTTAGGGATCTTAATGGGGCCTTGCCCCACTACCCACATCCATGTGGGCTCCCCATGCAGGTGGGACCCACTCCGGAACATTCTAGAACCTTCCCGGTACAATACAAAAACCGAATATTTTTTGGAACCTTGAATATGACTTCCCATATATAAATCTTTACCTCCGGTCCATTTTGGAGCTCCTCGTGACGTCCCAGATCCATCCAGGACTCCAAACTACTTCCGAACATCACCATATGAATATCTCAATACTACCTTAGCGTTACCGAACGTTAAGTGCGTGACCCTACGGGTTCGAGAACATGCAGACATGATCGAGACTCCTCTCTGGTTAATAATTGATACGTCTCCAATGTATCTATAATTTTTTGTTGTTCCATGCTATTATATTACCCATCTTGGATGTTTATATGCATTTATATGCTATTTTATATGATTTTTGGGACTAACCTATTAACCTAGAGCCCAGTGCCAGTTTCGGTTTTTTCCTTGTTTTTGAGTTTCGAAGGAAAGGAATATCAACCGGAGTCCAAACGAGCTGAAAATTTACGACGATTTTTTATGGACCAAAAGAAGCCCACGGAGCATTGGAGACGGACTAGAAGAGTCCTGAGGCCACCACAAGGACATGGGGTGCGCCCTACCCCCTGGGCGCGCCCCCACTCTTGTGGTCGCCTTGTGGACCCCCCCTGACTTGCCCCCGACGCCAAAAATTCTTATAAATACAGAAACCCCCAAAAAGAAAACCAGATTGGGAGTTCTGCCGCCGCAAGCCTCTATAGCCACGAAAACCAATCGGGACCCTATT
>NW_021267947.1:0-964 GCF_002162155.2 Triticum dicoccoides
CCAACTCTCAATAGCTTCAATCTTAGCTTTATCAACTTCAATTCCCTGTGGAGTAACAACATAGCCAAGAAAAGATACTCGGTCGGTGCAAAAGGTGCACTTCCCAAGGTTACCAAACAAACGTGCATCACGTAGAGCAATAAAAACAACACGTAAATGTTCCAAATGTTCTTCCAAAGATCTGCTATAAATCAATATGTCATCAAAGTAAACTACCACAAATCGTCCAATGAAAACACGTAAAACTTCGTTCATTAATCTCATGAAAGTACTAGGTGCATTAGTTAACCCAAAAGGCATGACTAACCACTCATATAATCCAAACTTAGTTTTAAATGCTGTTTTCCATTCATCTCCCAATTTCATACGAATTTGATGGTAGCCACTACGCAAATCAACTTTGGAGAATATTGTAGAGCCACTCAACTCATCAAGCATATCATCTAGCCTAGGAATAGGATGACGATAAGGAATAGTAATATTATTAATGCCTCTACAATCAACACACATACGTGATGTACCATCCTTTTTTGGCACTAGAATAATAGGAACAGCACAAGGACTAAGGGATTCGCGTATATAACCTTTGTCGAGAAGCTCTTGTACTTGACGCATAATCTCCTTCGTCTCCTCTGGATTGGTACGGTATGGTGCACGGTTTGGCAGTGAAGCACCGGGAATTAAGTCAATCTGATGCTCAATCCCTCGAATAGGCGGTAATCCCGGTGGCACGTCTTGTGGAAAAACGTCAGCGAACTCCTGCAAAATGTTAGTGACAGCAGGAGGCAAAGAGGAAGGCACGTCCTCGAATGAAAATAATGCCTCTTTGCACACAAAAGCATAGCAAACAGATTTGCTGAAATCTAGCTCATCAATATCAGATTTGGTGGCAAATAAACATGCACTTTTCAATTTAATTTCAGAAGCAACACTAGATGGTTTATTATTATGCTTCATTTGTTGC
>NW_021267948.1:0-1060 GCF_002162155.2 Triticum dicoccoides
GGGGCGCGGTGCATCATAGAGGGCGCCATCGAGTTGAGAGGACTTGTGTGCGGCAGCAATCCTTGGTGGGGAGAAGCGGGATGATCTCCTCAAGGATGATGTACGGGAGATCGCTGATGCGGTCCACTGGAGATTCTACCGGTTCCTTAGATCCGGGTGGGGGCGGGGGGGAGGGGGGGGCTCGCCGCTTCTCCCCCGATGCCCGGTGCGGGATCTACAACCTGCATGGCCGCTAGCGGGAGCCTCATCTTCTTGGTGCTAGGGCCACCCGACTCCATTTTCCTTGTGGGGATCTGTAACGCCCCAGATATAATTTCCATATTTGTATCCAACTCTTGCCGTCTCCGGCGCTAAGTTGTATTTATTTCTCGGGTTTGGGTCTTTGTCTCCGTGTGTTGTTTTTCTTTTTCGTGCATCTCTTATCATGTCTTCACGTGCATTGCATTTGCATACATGTTCATCTCATGCATTCGAGCATTTTCCCCGTTGTCCGTTTTGCATTCCGGCGCTTCGTTCTCCTCCGGTGGTCATTTCTAGTCTTCTTTCGTGTGTGGGGTTTAAACATTTCCGGATTGGACCGAGACTTGCCAAGCGGCCTTGGTTTACTACCGGTAGACCGCCTGTCAAGTTTCGGGTCATTTGGACTTCGTTTGATACTCCAACGGTTAACCGAGGGACCGGAAAGGCCTCATGTGTGTTGCAGCCCAACACCCCCCAAATTTGGCCCAAAACCCACCAAACTCTGCTCCATGTCCTAGAGCGTTCGATCACGATCGTGTGGGCGAAAACCGCACCTCATTTGGACTCTCCTAGCTCCACTTATGCCTATTTATACCCCCTCCATTCGGATCTCTTCTTCCCCCGTCTGAAACCCTAGTTTAAAAAAAAACAGATCAAACCCCCACCGCCGACGGACGTGTCCGGATCGGACCGGACACCGTCCGCCCCGCCGCCGCCAGCCAACCGCAAGCCGCCAAGTGGCGCCGCGGGTCCCCAGTTCGCCGCCGACGCCCGGGGCCCGCCAGGCCCACGAGGGGCCCTCCCCAGCCCGCAGTCTCCC
>NW_021267949.1:0-1059 GCF_002162155.2 Triticum dicoccoides
GATTCGAAGCGGTGGCGGATAAGCGGTGGTGGTAGATGGCAGGGGTGATGATGATGGTGCGGCGGCGGCGTGACAACTTATGACCAGAACTCGAAACTCTAAAAGACTAGACTCTAAGACCAGCAACTAGACACGACGATGCAACCGCAAATTCAACAAAGCAAAACCCTAAAAAGATTATGCAAAGCCTCAGATTGGTTCGGATATGATGAACTAACCCTAATTTTTTTTGTGGCTTTTTCGTGGACTGTAGGTATGAAGAACAGACTCGATCTAAACTACGAAAAACTGTAAAATCTCACCGAGCAACCTGGAAATCTGATACCACTTGATAGAGGCGAGGGTCCCGATCTTTCGATGAGATGATGGATATCGCTTTGGTGGAAGTCGACTTTGACGATCCGACTACGAACGTGCGAGGACGTCGCGCCTTAGCAATCGCTAAACCAACTCCGAGAGGTTATTGACCACGCCGGAGCACGATCAACCTGACCACGAGTGATAGAGGCAAAGGTGTCCCGTCTTTCGATGAGATGGTGGATTTCGCTTTGGTGGAAGTCGACTTTGACGATCCGACTACGAACGTGTGAGGACGTCGCGCCTTAGCAACCGCTAAACCAACTCCGAGAGGTTATTGACCACGCCGGAGCACGATCAACCTGACCACGAGGGTCTGTTTCCTGCGAGCAAACGAAGAACAAGCAAGAAACTAAGATTGCAATCTGGATATTGCGAATATAAGATGAAAGCTTTATTGATCAAGGTGGGGTTCTGTGACGCCTTTGTCTGGTCGTTGAACACAAACGAAGTACGCGAAGTTGCAGCTATGGCGAACTTTTAATCTAAACAAAACCCAAAGTCTAAACGATGCCCTAAGGGCTGTATATATGGAGGAAGAGGGGGGAATTTCGTGGCCCTTGGTGGAGGGGTCCGAAATCAACCCTATCTCTTGTTTCCCCACACATACGGACTCTAAAAATAGCCTATACTTATGTATTTCGAAATTACATGGGCCTGGCCCAATAATAAGGTGACGCAACACCTAAAATAGCCTCGGGA
>NW_021267950.1:0-2290 GCF_002162155.2 Triticum dicoccoides
CTTGGTATCATTATGCTGTTGGATCAATTGTTACCTTAGTTGCGATCTTGATCGCATTTGTTGTTGCATTTAAATGATTTAGCTAGAGAGTTTGTATGTTGTTTTATGAGAATAAGTGTGTATGAACTTTATGTATGAACTTGCATGAATTTGGTCTTTTTGGTGCTGCGTAATGAAGATGAGCCGGCAATGGATGTACGATGACCTATGCTCTCCCCAGTTCGTTAATGGCGTGCATACTTTTCTGCTTACGAATGAGGCAAACAAGCGGTGGGGATGGTTTTATGTGTTGTCCATGTGCTGGCTGTAAGAACGATCGGAATTACTCTAACTCAAGAACCATTCACGTCCACCTGTTTGAATCTGGTTTCATGCCCCACTATAACATTTGGACGAAGCACGGAGAAGAGTGGTTATGATGGAAGACAATGAAGTAGAAGAGGACGACGACAGCTATCCTGGCCATGGGTTCTGTGAATACGATGGTACAACAATGGGGGAAGAAGCTGAGCTGGCAATGCAGGAAGAAGCTGAAGAAGAGGCATCAGATGAGACCGCTGATGATCTAGGTCGGGCCATTGCCGATGCAAAGAGAAACTACGCAAGTGAAAATGAGAGGCTAAAGTTGTAGTGCATGTTAGAGGATCACAAGAAATGGTTGTACCCAAACTGCGAAGGTGACAAGTAAAAGTTGGGCACCACATTTGAATTGCTGCAATGGAAGACAGAGAATGGTCTACCTGACAAGGGATGGAAACTTGCTGATAATGTTAAAGAAGATGCTTCCAAAGGACAGCGAATTGCCCGAGAGTACGTACGAAGCAAAGAAGGATGTCTGCCCTCTAGGATTAGAGGTGCAGAAGATACATGCATGTCCTAATGACTGCATATCCTCTACCGCGGTGAGTACAAGGATTTGGTATGCGGTGCATTGCGCTATAAGATCAGCCACGATGACCCTGGTGATGTTGAGGGCGAGCCCCCCATGAAGAAGATTCCTTCCAAGGTGATGTGGTATGCTCCTATAATATCACGGTTGAAACATTTATTCCAAAACAAAGAGCATGCCAAGTTGATACGATGGCACAAAGAGGACCGTAAGAAAGATGGAAAGGTGAGAGTGCCCGTTGATGGGTCGTAGTGGAGAAAAAATGAGAGGAAATGGAGGGACTTTGCATATGACGCAAGGAATGTATGGTTTGGTCTACGGGCGGATGGCTCATCCAAGTCCCTAAGCAACCCGGCAATGACATTGATGTGTGCCTAAGGCCATTAGTTGAAGAACTATTACAGCTGTGAAATGGTAATGGTGTACATGCGTAGGATCAGCTCAATCAGGAAGAATTTGACCTTGCATTGCTGTTTGTGACCATCAATGATTTGCCTGCTCTCAGTAACCTTTCAGGACAGACAAACAAGGGATACCACGCATGCACGCACTGTTTGGATGATACCGATAGTATATATTTGGATAATTGTATGAATTGTGTACCTAGGACATCGTCGATTTCTTCTGAGCAGGCATCTCGTAAGAAAGAAAGGAAGCATTTCAAAGGTGGGGCAGATCACCGGACGAAGCCTCGCCACCGTACTGGTGATGATGTAGATGATACGGTCACGAATTTGAAGGGAATCTTTGGAAAGGGTCTAGGCGGACAATTTTTTCCGAATGACGCAGACGGACGCGCACCCATGTGGAAGAAGAAATACATATTTTGGGACCTACCCTATTGGAAAGACCTAGAGGTCTGCTCTGCAATCGACGTGATGCACGTGACGAAGAAGCTTTGCGTGACCCTGCTAGTCTTCTTGGGCGTGTATGGGAAGACAAAAGATACACCGGAGGCACGGGAGGACCAGCAACGTATGCACGGAAAAGACGTCATACATCAGGGTCATGCCAGCTACGCTCTTACCAAAGAAGAGAAGGAAATCTTCTTTGAATGCCTGCTCAGTATGAAGGTCCTGTATGGCTTCTCGTCGAATATAAAGGGAATAATAAATATGGTAGAGAAAAAGTTTCATAACCCAAAGTCTCATGATTGCCACGTGATTATGACGTAACTGCTTCAAGTTGCACTGAGGGGGCTTCTACCGGAAAACGTTAGATTAGCCATGGTGAAGCTATGTGCATTCCTCAATGCCATCTCTCAAAAGGTAATCGATCCAGAAATCATACCAAGGTTAGAGAATGGTTTGGTGCGACGTCTTGTCAGTTTCGAGTTGGCGTTCCCACCATCCTTCTTCAACATCATGACACACGTCCTAGTTCACCTATGTGAAGAGATTG
>NW_021267951.1:0-1370 GCF_002162155.2 Triticum dicoccoides
TAGATATCTCCCCTTAAGTGGCAAAAAGAATTACCTTTGATTCAGAGATCATTGAAACTCTTTAAACCAGCCTAAGACAATTCTCGAGCGATCGTTTGGAGGGGGTCGGTAGAATGGCATACTCAAACTTGGATGATGTGGATTACCTTGTTGAAGACAACGCAATGGATGAATTTGCTTATCACCGGAAATGGAAGAGACCCATGGTAGAATGGCACATTGGTGGTGCAAGCTGGGAACAAAATGCAAATGCTAGGAATGATTCTGGTAACTGGGGAAGAACCCAACAATAAAGAGTGAATTCACTGTTTGAAAAGGTCATAGCATTGCCGAGGAAACTGAGAGGAATCCCAGTTAGTGCCGATGATAACACGTAGCGCTTGTGCGTGCTCTCAAGAACTTGAGCAATTCCATAATCATCAAGGTTTTACCAACATCCGTGTCAAGGGTCCGGTAACACAACTTACTACCATGATGAATGGTGATGGAGGATGCAGATGCAAAGGAAGATAACACCTTCTCAGATTTCACCCTTGGCAGGGCCAAGGAAATAAAATCTGGATGATCGACCGAGAGACATTTAGCACTCCGCTTCTAATGTTCTCCTTGATGTGCTAGTGTAACCCATTCATAGATATGGTTTGATAACTAGAACATCAAGTAAAGGTCGAACTTCGGGAGCAATAGAATCCATAAGGAACAGTTACGGAGGTAAATCCTACGAAATCCTTATGGGGAGGTGGCCAACTTCCTCAAACAAGATACTACAATAATAGGTCTTCCGGCTGGGTGTGTTGGCCACGACATCCACCTTACCGGTTATCGAGGGACCAATATTATAGTTCTTGGGAAATATTCCAACCATCATATCTGCCTGTGACTCAGATCTGGTTGGTGTCAGGACATTCCAGACTCATCGAGTCTAGGAAGAAAAACGGAAGTTTGCAACACAAATCAACGAGATGACGTTGCGGGATTCTCGGGAGATGAACTACGATAGCAAGCTCCAAAACATGAGCTGGTTCTGCTACAAACATGTGAACACGTTGTCCAAGACAAGCATGACCACAAAGTAGTCTTATAATAAAACACTACCGAGTTCAGGAGGGGGAACCATCAACGAGGGTATCGAAGTCCTTACATAAGTCCGGATTAGCTCTTATGAAGGAACTCCTTCTCCTTGAACAAATCAATCAGTGGCTTGGTGTGCTAGGGATACATATAGATTGAAGGTTGCAAGTCTTCAAACCACAGCATTCTTCGCACGTGTGCATGACTGATTTGGAATGATTCCAAAGAAAGCAACATTGACTTTCTCGAATCCACGGCGGCAACTTGCATCAGATGCACATGAATTAAAGGAAGTCACT
>NW_021267952.1:0-1088 GCF_002162155.2 Triticum dicoccoides
TACCCTGCGAAACAGAGTTGTTAGCACGATGATAATCATATGAGGACTTTGATCCATTTGAGGAATTTGATCCACGTGAGGAATTTGGTCCATATGAGGACTTGGATCCATATGAAGAATTAGGTCCATATGAAGAGTTTGTTCTGGGGTTCCTATTCTTCACAGGTGGTGTCATGAGGACATTCACCTGAAGACCTTCAACATAACTTTTGGGAACCCAGATTTTCTTCATAGGGGAACCGTTCCTGCAGTTAGTCCCAACATATCTAGCAAATACTTCACCATTCTGATTTTTGAACAGTTTATAGTTGGAGTCAAATGACTCATCAGAAGAATGAGGAGATTCACATGTAAAGCCAGATAACTTGGATGGATCAACTGGAGGTCCCTTTGCAGCAACCCATGAGGTTTTGGGGTACTGCTCAGGCTTCCAATATGTTCCATCAGCATTAAGTTTCCTCTCAAAGGCAATACCCTCTTTCCTTGGGTTTCTGTTGAGGATCTGCTTTTTGAGCACATCACAAAGAATCTGATGCCCTTTGAGGCTTTTGTACATGCCTGTCATGTACAATTCCTTCAGCCCTGCATCATCAGTGATACTAGCAATGTCCTCAGATGAGGAATTAGTGATAGCAGAGGCAGGTGAAGAATTTGTAACAGTTGAAGCATTTGAACATTCAGGTGAAGAATTAGCAGATTCACGTTCAATGCACTTTAAGCATGGAGGAACAAATTCTTCCTGAGAAGTGCTGATTTGTTGAGCAAGTAATGAATCACGCTCCTTCTGAAGATCTTCATAACTCACTCTTAGCTTCTCAAGATCTTGCTTTCTTTGAAGAAATTCATAAGAAAGTTTCTCATGATCAGATAAGAGAGTGTTATGATGACTTTGAAGGTTATCAAACCTAGACTGAAGTCTCTGAAGATTTTCAGTCAGGGCTTTAGTGCGATCCATTTCTTCACCCAACATATCATCACTTTTGTCTAGCATGTTTTGAACCTTTTCAAAAGCCCTTTGTTGTTTTACAGCAATCTTTGCAAGTTTAGAGTAGCTGGGCTTGAGATTCTCATCAGATTCATTTTCACTA
>NW_021267953.1:0-715 GCF_002162155.2 Triticum dicoccoides
ATAATTAGGCTACAGTAAAACTCTGCTAATGATGCCACGTCACCACTCTTACTGTTGTAAACCTCACGATGATTCAATCCCGTCTGAATTCAAAAATTCAAAATCAAGGCAAACAATAAAAGTTTTCAAACATTAAAACTAAAATGTTCTATATGTGCCAAATATTGCATAAATAATTATGGTGGAGAATCCACATTTTTATAAAGTATTTAATGGCACTGAAATAAATAAAACAGTAATAAAAACTAATAATTAAATGCCTTTACTAATTAGTAAATTATGAAACTAAATTAATTGGGGACTAGACATTTTGTGACGGTGGACTAAACTGAGATACTAAATTAGATGCTATGTATATATTTTACAGAAACTAAAATAAAAGGTGACTAAAGTAAAACAGGAAAGAATAAATAAAAAGAAAAGAAATAAAATAGAAAAACAAACTAACAGAAAACTAAACTAAAACAAAAGAGAACCCCTCCCCCCCACTGGACCCCTTGGCCCAACTGGGCCAAGGCCCAACTGGGCCATGGCCCAGCCGGCCGCCCCCTGGCCTATAGGCCACCCCACACCCCAGAAACCCTAATCCCCTCCCTCACAATCCCCAGATCCGCCTCGCACCTGAACGCTACCGTTGTCGCTCCGTCATCACAGCCGGCGTGGCCATCGGTCACCCCTCGCCGCCTCTCTGTGTCGAGAGACTCCGGCCGCCTCG
>NW_021267954.1:0-2852 GCF_002162155.2 Triticum dicoccoides
ATTGGACCTCGACGCGACCTTGTACTCCACCTGCTCTTCCAAACGAGATATCCCTCACGCCGCCCCGCTGCAAATCGACCGCCCCGCCTAGCCTGTTACATGTGAAAAAAAGCTATGAGTGTGTCAATTCCTGTAGTATCTCTCAATATACAAGCAACACTACATGTCTTTGCTTATGAAGTTATAAACACCTTTGTATTCGCTAAAAGATAATCATGATATTTTTGTGACAGCTCAAAGAACCACACAGAACTTTAAAATAACCTTGTTTAGTCAGCCGTATCTCCTCGAACATTGAGCAGGTCTACAAGAGTGCCTCCCCTCAATCTTGAAGGATAGCTGCCAGTAAAGCGGACCGATGTGCATCGTATCATATTGTTCTAGTCATATATAGAACCAATATAGATTATTAAAAAAATGGCATAACTCAATCGGACCAATTTATGCATAGATGAGGGTAAATTAATTGGATAATCAAGAAACGAGACAGAGAGATTCAATCACTAATCGTTCCCCTACACAAAGAAGCAATTGATCTACTAATGCATGGCAGAATGTATGTCTTGCCTGAAATCAACATAGGAAGCTCCTTTTCTTTCACCAAACATGAAACATCAAGTGTACCCTACCTGCATACAGAACAAGACCAAGATCAACACATGCCTGTAAAATCGAGACCACCAAATCTGATTCAAACACAAAACAAAAAGGAAGAGCCGCCAAGTCAGGCCGCAACCGCCTGCTCGTAACTGCTGCTGCTAGTGTTGTTGCCAAAACCGACCCACCGGATCACGACGATCACCGGAGACATGGCCGGAGTGGAGGAGGAAGAACACAGAAGGATTGCCGACGCACAAACGCCCCCCCCCCCCTCGCACGTACGGGACTTTTTGTTATTCACCACGAGCACGAACTCGTCCTCCTCAGCGATTACACAGGGGTGGTGTGGACCTTATACCCGCGAGCTCCGACATCCCGGGCCGCGCTCAAACGCACCCACCTGCCACTCGCCACGTCCCGCGCGCACCGGCTCACGCGCTCCGATCGCGCCCGCACTCGATCGCCGCGGCCACGCAGCGCTGAACGCGGTCCACTCCCCCTAAACCTCGCTCAGAGACGCGCAGCCACGCGCACACATGCACTAACCCGCACACACACACACACACACACACCTACACGCACGCATGCACCCAGCCTCACTCTGGCTCGAGCCCGACACGGCCACCACGCGCACACACGCGCTCGCCGTGCCCACAGCCTAGTCGAGGCTTATATGCCCTACATTTCTCCCCCTAAGTCGAGGCTCAAAGGAGGCCGTAGTCCTCGACGTCAACGTCCTCCAGCTGCGCCTGCTCCGCCGCGCCGTCGTCGTCGCAACCGCCATCGCCCGCTGCCACTGCCGAAGCCAACAACTCCATGCGCCTCCGCGCTGCGTCTGCGTGCCACACCCCACGTCCCCGCGCTCCCATCGTGCACGTACGCGATCTGCGCACCAGGTCCAGTGCCTCGACGTGGTCCGCACACGCGGTCCCGGCGTGCCCGACGCGTCCGTTGTGCACCCATAACATGCACCGGTCACGCCCGGCTCGCCACCGCGCCTCCATGCCGACGCGCTGTTGTGTGTCGTCACCGCGCCTCTGCATCCACCGCATGAACGGCGTCGCAGCGAGCCACAGCCGCGCCCGTCTCCGTGCTCACCACGGACTGGCCGCGCCACAGCCCCGAGCCGTGAGGCTCTGATACCAATTGTTGTTGCCAAAACCGACCCACCGGAGCACGACGATCACCGGAGACATGGCCGGAGTGGAGGAGGAAGAACACAGAAGGACTGCCGGCACACAAACGCCCCCCCCCCCCCACACACACACACGTACGGGACTTTCTGTTATTCACCACGAGCACGAACTCGTCCTCCTCAGCGATTACACAGGGGTGGTGTGGACCTTATACCCGCGAGCTCCGACATCCCGGGCCGCGCTCTAACGCACCCACCTACCACTCGCCACGTCGCGCGCGCACCGGCTCGCGCGCTTCGATCGCGCCCGCACGCGATCGTCGCGGCCACGCAGCGCCCGACGCGGTCCACTCCCCCTAAACCTCGCTCAGAGACGTGCAGCCACGCGCACACACGCGCTGACCCGCACACACACACACACACACACACACACACGGCTACACGCACGCACGCACCCAGCCTCACTCTGGCTCGAGCCCGACACGGCCACCACGCGCACACACGCGTCCGCCGTGCCCACAGCCTAGTCGAGGCTTATATGCCCTACAGCTAGCGGGCATGTGTAACAGGAAATCAGGCTGCCCCAGCTATACGTTGAATTGCCCGTTTATTACCAAAACAGAAAATTACATATTTCTATTTGATCAGCAATATACTTGGATCGTCATGAAATGCCTTGTGGATATAAAAAAGATCTTTGTCAGTCAGGTGTATAACATCTTCTTAAACTGCTAGTAACTCAGTTTGCTTCAGAATGGATTGTAACATATTCAATAGATTATCAGAAGCATTCGGATGATGGTCAACGGGCTGGGTATGACTTGACTACAGATAAGTTTTACTGACAAACAACCACACCAACTTCTTCCAGCGTCTTCATCTCATAATCACCTACTCAACTTTCAATAGTAGAGCATTGAGCGGCTCCCATGTGCTTCTTGTTCACTGGTTTTTAGAACTACATCTCCAAATTTTCCTTGTTCACTGGTTTTCAGAACTACATCTCCAAATTTTGACACAGAAGGCACGGTGACCCATTTGGGAGAACAAATGCAATATAGTAGATAAGAAATCAAATTGGGATTGACCTGCAACGGAAGAGAGGCGATAACAAATC
>NW_021267954.1:4940-22700 GCF_002162155.2 Triticum dicoccoides
ACCAGATATACCATACGGCCACCGCTACGAGCTCCTTCCTAGACACATCCGGTAGCATCGGCACTGCATCATTTGGCATCAAAAGCAAGTCACCAAGAACCGACGCTCCTTCCATCTCAGATTCACACAGCTCGTTGATAGTGGAGCTCAAACCAAGCTTTTCCCAGATCTCCTGCACTCTGTGACAGCGAAAGAAAGCATGTCGAATACTCTCACAATCTGTCCCACATAACGGGCAATCCGATACTATGATCATATGACGATTTGCCAAAACACCCTGGCAAGGGATTGCACCATACAGCGCTCGCCACATGTGCACTTTGATTTTTGCCGGTACTCGAAGCTTCCAAAGAATGCACCAAACTGGACTAGTACTTGAAGACAATATTGAGTTTGTTTGCCTCAACTTTCGTCCGTGTTGGTGATCCCACTCCATATGGTAAGCCGTCTTGACCGAAAAAATCCCGGTTTTATTATAGTGCCACGAAACAAAATCCTCCATCATCCCCGTTGCAAGGGGTATATTCAGAATACGGTTTGCATCAATGGGCCAAAAAATATGTCTAATAAGGTTTTCATCCCAGCACCGATTCTCCATATCTATCAGCTTAGAAACTTTAGTTAGGATGATATTACCTCGAGGTGTCATAACCTTTCTGCTCGGGCTGCTAGTAACCCAAGGATCGTCCCAAATGCTTATCTGTGTGCCATCACCCACTCTCCAGATGTAGCCTTTTTGAACGTTTGAAGGCCACTCCATAACCTCTGCCATGTGTAGGAACTCCCCTTCTTGAGAGGGCAATTTAGCAGATCTCCATCTGGAAAGTATTTTGCCTTTAAACCTCTGGCATATAATGATTCTGGCTCCGCTAGTAGCCTCCAGCTCTGTTTCGCTAGTAGGGCCAAGTTAAAACAGTGCACGTCTTTGAATCCCATGCCTCCATTGCTCTTGGGCACTCACATCTTCCACCATGCGAACCAATGCATGTGCTTCTTCTCCTCCTCATCGCCCCACCAGTATTGTGACATAGCTGTTGTTATTGCATTGCAAATCTGTTTTGGGAGCTTAAATACTAGCATGGCATATGAAGGAATGGCTTGTATGATAGCCTTTAGCAACACTTCTTTACCTCCAAAGGAGAGCATCTTCTCCTTCCAACCTCTGATTCTATCCAGGATTCTGTCCACTAAGTGTTGAAAGCAATCCGATCTCTCAACCCCAACAATCGGGGGCAATCCCAAGTATTTATCCGTTAACGCCTCTGCCATGATGTTCAGGGTAGAGCACACCTCCGCCCGTACTTCTACCGTGGTACACGGGATGAAAAAAATGCTTGATTTGGCCTCACTTACCAGTTGCCCCGAGGCATTACAGTAGTCATCCAAGGCACGTCGGAGGCTCACCGCATTGCCATTGTCAGCATTCATCAGAATGAGGGAGTCATCCGCAAAGAGGAGGTGAGAGACCGGCGGTGCATCCCTGCAAACTCTCACTCCTACCAGGTCGCCAATCTCCTCCACATAAGTAAGCAAGCTTGAGAGGCCTTCCGCACAAATCAGGAACAAGTAAGGTGACAGCGGGTCCCCTTGACGAAGACCTCGCGAAGGGACAAAGAAATCAGTGAGAGAATTGTTAAAACGCACTTGGTACTTCACTGATCTTACACACTCCATAATGAGATCAACCCAATCTGGTGTGAAGCCCAACCGAAGCATGATTCTCTCCAGAAAAACCCACTCAACCCTATCATAGGCTTTGTGCATATCAAGTTTTACCGCACAAATTCCAAACTTGCCCGTTCTGTTCCTCTTGATGGCATGATAAGATTCAAAAGCCACCAGAAAATTGACAGTTATCAAATGCCCGGGGACAAAGGTGCTTTGATTTGGAGAAATAATCTCGGGTAGCAAAACTTTTAGCCTATTTGAAAGCAGTTTTGAAATCACCTTGTAAACAACGTTACATAAACTTATCGGACGGAACTGGGTGATCACCTCTGGATTCTCCACCTTTGGTATAAGAACTATTGTAGTATTGTTCCACCCTTCTGGTATTTTCCGGTTATAAAAAACTGCATGTAGCCCATCGGGCCCCGGAGCTTTGAGATCACCGATGTTGAACAGCGCCCCTTTAACTTCCTCCCTGGAATAGGGCTTCAACAGTTTGTGTTCAAGAAGGTTCTCAATCTGCATATGTAGTTCGTGTTGTCGAGCCACTGCCTCATCTGACAGCGGTCCCGAGAGCACCTCATTCAGCTCACTCTGTAATTTCCTTAGTCGGGTTTCGCGGGCCTTTCAGAGTCTCCAAATCCCATGTGTGCAGGACTGCATGAATCTCCCCTGTCACTTGCGAGTAAGGCTCGCTTCCCCTTGCTTTCACTCTATCCCAGGCCGTTTGAACAATCACTTCCACCTCTTCCTCCGCAAGCCACCTTGCTTCAAATTTTCTCGGTCCCGGAGGACCCCTTGGTTGTAGTAGTAGTAGTAGTAGTAGTAGTAGTAGTAGTAGTAATAGTAGTAGTAGTAGTAGTAGTAGTAGCAGTAGCAGCAGAGCGCACGACCCCTTATTAATTACCCCAAGATGCTTTGTTGGTGTGGCGGGCGCGTAGGTTGACGCGGGCGGGAGGTGTCACCGGGCTTGCGGAGGGGGCAGGCGGTTCCATTCCCTGTGTAATCGGGGGTCTGATGGCTGCTGCGGCGACATGCAGCAATGGAGGCAGGTGCATCATCATCCCATACTTAATGACCATACACTTTTGGCCAAGTTGCAGTCGAGGAGAGCATGCCTCCATGAGTCCACGGCTGCCAAACAGATCGGACAAGCACCATCCTCCGTCATATTTCTCTAAGGATGGAACCTCAGTCATTGGGCTTCTTTTTTCATAAATTTTGCAGTAAAAAATAAATAAATTGTTCCATATGTGCACCGCGTTGATGCAAAGATCAGAAGATCAATGAAATCATGTCTGTTCAGAAAAGAAAAGAGGCAAGTGAGTCTCCCACCTAACCAAGTACCAAGCTCACACACAAAAAAGAGTTTGCAGTTATTAATCTGCTAGAAGGCTAGTGAGTTCATATCATTTGCCTACCACACACCAAAGTATCTTATAAATATCAAGGCTTTCCTAAGCAAAAGACGAAGACCTTCTTTGTCAGTTCTCAGTTGTTTCCGCCACAGAATTATCTAATATTAGTCCGTGCATTGTTTGGTGTGTTTCTATATATAGTTGGGATTCGAGATAGGCATAGGCATAGAAGGCACCAGGATTTGGCAATGGATAGCAGGAATGATAACATGCACTTGTGGGCTTCATCGACCATCGTGCTTCTTCCTTTTACGTTATCATCTCGACGTGACTATGGCAAGCATCCTCAAAACATCTTGCGCTAACCAGATCCTCGGTCAAGGGCAGGGAGAGGAGGATTAGAGAATCGTTTAGCATATGCTTCATGTCATGCATGCTTTCTTCCAGCCCCGCCGGCCGATCCAGTTAGCTATCACAAGAACGGAACGGGGTCGCCGGTGGTTCCGGCCACTGCCAACAGCGCCCACGGCCTTGCCTCTCTGCTCTCCTCTGCTCTAGGCGCACGTTCTTGGCTCATGTCCACCAATGGCACCATGATCTACACCTTGCCGGAGCAGCTGGAGGGCAGCGAGTGCCACGGCCAGACCATGGAAATGTGGGGTCTCAGGTGCGTGTGATGGATTAGCTCCCGGCGGGTGAGCCCCTATTCGTGGCGGACACTGAGTGCGGCATGTCCAAGCTGCGATACCAGCGCTGGAGCTCTTCGAGGAGCTCTCGCGAGCCAGGCGCGAGCTCGGGACCGGCCTTCTTGCCTTTAGGGATGTACAGTACCTCCTACCTACTCGAAGAAGATGACAAAGCGGCCGGCATGCAAGATCAGCTGACACGGTGGAAAAGGGTTGCTAAGAGCATCTTCAACCGGCACCGCACGCGCGGCGCGTTAAAAATATGTTTGCAGCGCGTCAATCATCTGTTTTGGCGCGGCGGGGAGCGCTGGCTTCAGTGACCGCTGTAAACTTAGTGCACGCCCGTAGCTCCAACAGGTGCGTTAAAATGCAGCGCGCGCTCTCGCACAAACAACATATGCGTTTAAAACACAAGCAAAAATATCAAACGCAAACAAAATAAATCAAGAAAAAAAGCTCAATTTCGTTACTACAACTCAAACTAATAGTTTATCTTTCAAAACAACAAATAGTTCAATAATACAACATCAAACACACAAATCATGATGCTCTTTGTCGGCCATTCCATGCCCACCACTCCTCAATGAGATACTTCTGAAGATCATCATGCGTTTCGGCACGTCAAATGGCATGATAGGAGGCAACAAAACCGGACACCCTTTCAGCCCTCCGCCGCACTCGCACGGGATGTCCCAAGAGTTCATAGCGAGAATAGTTTAAATCTTGACCACGCTCATTCTCGATGATCATGTTGTGCATGATCACACAAGCGTGCATGATGTACCAAAGCATCTTTTGATCCCAAAATCTAGCCAGTCCCCTCACAATAGCAAATTGGGCTTGCGAAATCCCAAAAGCTATCTCCGCATCTTTTCAATGTTCAATTTAAACTAGGCTATAAAAACTACAAACAACATTCACCAAATTCATGTAAAAAATGTGAAAGCAATACATACATTGCGGGCATTTTGTCGAACACCTTGCGGGCGTCGAGCGGCAGTGGGCGGCCGGGCGCTGTTCGTCAGAGGACTGCCGCGCGCGAGGGGTGGCGGTGACTAGAGGGAGACGGAGGAAGCAGCGGTGGCACGGTGATAGGCCGGGGAAGCGCCGGAATGGTCGCTGGAAGAAATGGGTGGTGAGGGCGGCGGCGACACAAGTGGCTGGATGGTGTAGGTGGAGTTCCGAGCGGGCGCTCGTGAAGGAAATATGCCCTAGAGGCAATAATAAAGGTATTATTTATTTCTTCATATCATGATAAATGTTTATTATTCATGCTATAATTGTATTAACCGGAAACATGATACATGTGTGCATACATAGACAAACTTAATGTCACTAGTATGCCTCTACTTGACTAGTTCATTAATCAAAGATGGTTATATTTCCTAACCATAGACATGTGTTGTCATTTGATTAACGGGATCACATCATTAGGAGAATGATGTGATTGACTTTACCCATTCCGTTAGCTTAGCACTTGATCGTTTAGTATGTTGCTAATGCTTTCTTCATGACTCATACAAGTTCCTATAACTATGAGATTATGCAACTCCCGTTTATCGGAGGAACACTTTGTGTTCTACCAAACGTCACAACGTAACTGGATGATTATAAAGGAGCTCTACAGGTGTCTCCAAAGGTACATGTTGGGTTGGCGTATTTCGAGATTAGGTTTTGTCACTCCGATCGTCGGAGAGGTATCTCTGGGCCCTCTCGGTAATGCACATCACTATAAGCCTTGCAAGCAATGTAGCTAATGAGTTAGTTACGGAATGATGCATTACGTAACGAGTAAAGAGAGTTGCCAGTAACGAGATTGAACTAGGTATTGGATACCTACGATCAAATCCCGGGCAAGTAACATACCGATGACAAAGGGAACGACGTATGTTGTTATGCGGTTTGACCGATAAAGATCTTCGTAGAATATGTAGGAGCCAATATGAGTATCCAAGTTCCGCTATTGGTTATTGACCGGAAACAGTTCTAGGTCATGTCTACATAGTTCTCGAACCCGTAGGGTCCGCACGCTTAAGGTTTTGATGACAGTTATATTATGAGTTTATGAGTTTTGATGTACCGAAGTTTGTTCGGAGTCCCGGATGAGAATACGGACATGACGAGGAGTCTCGAAATGGTCGAGACATGAAGATTGATATATTGGAAGCCTGTATTTTGATATCGGAAGTGTTCCGGGTGAAATCAGGATTTTACCGGAGTACCGGGAGGTTACCGGAACCCCCCGGGGGCTTAATGGGCCTACATGGGCCCTAGTGGAGAGGAGGAGAGGAGGCAAGGGCTGGGCCACGCGCCCCTCCCCCCTAGTCCGAATAGGACAAGGAGAGGGGGCGGTGCCCCCCCCCCTTTCCTTCCTCTCTCCCTCCTCCTTCCCCCTTCTCCTACTCCAACTAGGAAAGAAGGGGGTCCTACTCCCGGTGGGAGTAGGACTCCCCCTTGGCGCGCCCTCCTTGGCCGGCCGCCCCCTCTCCCTTGGCTCCTTTATATAAGGGGGCAGGGGGGCACCTCTAGAGACAACAATTGATCTCTTGATCTCTTAGCCGTGTGTGGTGCCCTCCTCCACCATAGTCCTCGATAATATTGTAGTGGTGCTTAGGCGAATCCCTGCGATGGTAGAACATCATGATCGTCACCACGCCGTCATGCTGACGGAACTCTTCTCCGACATTCTGCTGGATCGGAGTCCGGGGATCGTCATCGAGCTGAACGTGTGCTAGAACTCGGAGGTGCCGTAGTTTCGGTGCTTGATCGGTCGGGCCATGAAGACATACGACTACATCAACCGCGTTGTTCTAACGCTTCCGCTTTCGGTCTACGAGGGTACGTGGACAACATTGTCCCCTCTCATTGCTATGCATCACCATGATCTTGCGTGTGCGTAGGAAATTTTTAGAAATTACTACGTTCCCCAACAGTGGCATCCGAGCCTGGTTTTATGCGTAGATATGTCATATGCACGAGTAGAACACAAGTGAGTTGTGGGCGATACAAGTCATACTGCTTACCAGCATGTCATACTTTGGTTCAGCGGCATTGTGAGATGAAGCGGCCCGGACCGAAATTACGCGTACCCTTACGCGAGACTGGTTTCACCGTTACGACCACTCGTTGCTTAAAGGTGACCGGAGGGTGTCTGTCTCTCTCACTTTAGTTGATCCGAGTGTGGCTACGCCCGGTCCTTGTGAAGGTTAAAAAGCACTAACTTGACGAACTATCGTTGTGGTTTTGATGCGTAGGTAAGAACGGTTCTTGCTCAGCCCGTAGCAGCCACGTAAAATTTGCAATACAAAGTAGAGGACGTCTAACTTGTTTTTGCAGGGCATGTTGTGATGTGATATGGTCAAGACGTGATGCTATATTTTATTTGTATGAGATGATCATGTTTTGTAACCGAGTTATCGGCAACTGGCAGGAGCCATATGGTTGTCGCTTTATTGTATGAAATGCAAACGCCCTGTAATTGATTTACTTTATCACTAAGCGGTAGCGATAGTCGTAGAAGCACTAGATGGCGTAACGACAACGATGCTACGAGGGAGATCAAGGTGTCGCGACAGTGATGATGGTGATCACGACGGTGCTTCGGAGATGGATATCACAAGCACAAAATGATGATGGCCATATCATATCACTTATATCGATTGCATGTGATGTTTATCCTTTATACATGTGATGTATATTGATTGCTTTGATTAACGGTAGCATTTTAAGATGATCTCTCACTAAATTATCAAGTGTTCTCCTTGAGTATGCACCATTGCGAAAGTTCTTCGTGCTGAGACACCACGTGATGATCGGGTGTGATAGGCTCTATGTTCAAATACAATGGGTGCAAAACAGTTGCACACGTAGAATACTCAGGTTAAACTTGACGAGCCTAGCATATACAGATATGGCCTCGGAACACAGAGACCGAAAGGTCGAACGTGAATCATATAGTAGATATGATCAACATAGTGATGTTCACCATTGAAACTACTCCATCTCACGTGATGATCGGACATGGTTTAGTTGATTTGGACCACGTGATCACCTAGATGACTAGAGAGATGTCTGACTAAGTGGGACTTCTTAAGTAATATGATTAATTGAACTTAAATTTATCATGAACTTAGTACCTGATAGTATTTTGTTTGTCTATGTTTGTTGTAGATAGATGGCTCGTGCTGTTGTTTCATTGAATTTTAATGCGTTCCTTGAGAAAACTAAGTTGAAAGATGATGGTAGCAATTACACGGACTGGGTCCGTAACCTGAGGATTATCCTCATTGCTGCACAGAAGAATTACGTCCTGGAAGCATCGCTGGGTGCCAGGCCTGCTGCAGATGCAACTGACGATGTTAAGAACGTCTGGCAGAGCAAAGCTGATGACTACTCGATAGTTCAGTGTGCCATGCTTTACGGCTTGGAACCGGGTCTTCAATGACGTTTTGAACGTCATGGAGCATATGAGATGTTCCAGGAGTTGAAGTTAATATTTCAAGCAAATGCCCGGATTGAGAGATATGAAGTCTCCAATAAGTTCTATAGTTGTAAGATGGAGGAGAATAGTTCTGTCAGTGAACATATATTCAAAATATCTGGGTATAATAACCACTTGATTCAACTGGGAGTTAATCTTTACGATGATAGTGTCATTGATAGAATTCTTCAATCACCGCCACCAAGCTATAAGAGCTTCGTGATGAACTATAATATGCAAGGGATGGACAAGACTATTCCCGAGCTCTTCACAATGCTAAAAGCTGCGGAGGTAGAAATCAAGAAGAAGCATCAAGTGTTGATGGTCAATAAGACCACCAGTTTCAAGAAAAAGGGCAAAGGGAAGAAGAAGGGGAACTTCAAGAAGAACAGCAAGCAAGTTGCTGCTCAAGAGAAGAAACCCAAGTCTGGACCTAAGCCTGAGACTGAGTGCTTCTACTGCAAGCAAACTAGACACTGGAAGCGGAACTGCCCCAAGTATTTGGCGGATAAGAAGGATGGAAAAGTGAACAAAGGTATATGTGATATACATGTTATTGATGTGTACCTTACTAATGCTCGCAGTAGCACCTGGTTATTCGATACTGGTTCTGTTGCTAATATTTGCAACTCGAAACAGGGACTACGGATTAAGCGAAGATTGGCTAAGGACGAGGTGACGATGCGTGTGGGAAATGGTTCCAAAGTCGATGTGATCGCAGTCGGCACGCTACCTCTACATCTACCATCAGGATTAGTTTTAGACATAACTAATTGTTATTTGGTGCCAGCGTTAAGCATGAACATTATATCTGGATCTTGTTCGATGCGAGACGGTTATTCATTTAAATCAGAGAATAATGGTTGTTCTATTTATATGAGTAATATCTTTTATGGTCATGCACCCTTGAAGAGTGGTCTATTTTTATTAAATCTCGATAGTAGTGATACACATATTCATAATGTTGAAACCAAAAGATGCAGAGTCGATAATGATAGTGCAACTTATTTGTGGCACTGCCGTTTGGGTCATATTGGTGTAAAGCGCATGAAGAAACTCCATACTAATGGACTTCTGGAATCACTTGATTATGAATCGCTTGGTACTTGCGAACCGTGCCTCATGGGCAAGATAACTAAAACGCCGTTCTCCGGAACTATAGAGCGAGCAACTGATTTGTTGGAAATCATACATACTGATGTATGTGGTCCAATGAATATTGAGGATCGCGGCGGGTATCGTTATTTTCTTACCTTCACACATGATTTGAGCAAATATGAGTATATCTACTTAATGAAACACAAGTCTGAAATATTTGAAAAGTTCAAAGAATTTCAGAGTGAAGTGGAAAATCATCGTAACAAGAAAATAAAATTTCTACGATCTGATCGTGGAGGAGAATATTTGAGTTACGTGTTTGGTTTACATTTGAAGCAATGCGGAATAGTTTCACAACTCACGCCACCCGGAACACCACAACAAAATGGTGCGTCCGAACGTCGTAATCGTACTTTACTAGATATGGTGCGATCTATGATGTCTCTTATTGATTTACCGCTATCGTTTTGGGGTTATGCTTTAGAGACGGGCGCATTCACGTTAAATAGGGCACCATCAAAATCCGTTGAGACGACGCCTTATGAACTATGGTTTGGCAAGAAACCAAAGTTGTCGTTTCTTAAAGTTTGGGGCTGCGATGCTTATGTAAGAAACTTCAACCAGATAAGCTCGAACCCAAATCGGAGTAATGTGTCTTCATAGGATACCCAAAAGAGACTATTGGGTACACTTCCTATCACAAATCCGAGGGCAAGATTTTTGTTGCTAAATTTGGATCCTTTCTAGAGAAGGAGTTTCTCTCGAAAGAAGTGAGTGGGAGGAAAGTAGAACTTAATGAGGTAACTGTACCTGCTCCCTTATTGGAAAGTAGTTCATCACAAGAACCGGTTCCTGTGACAACTACACCAATCAGTGAGAAAGCTAATGATATTGATCATGAAACTTCAGATCAAGTTACTACCGAACCTCATAGATCTACCAGAGTAAGATCCGCACCAGAGTGGTATGGTAATCCTATTCTGCAAGTCATGTCACTTGACCATGGCGAACCTACGAACTATGAGGAAGTGATGATGAGCCCAGATTCCGCAAAATGGCTTGAGGCCATGAAATCTGAGATGGGATCCACGTATGAGAACAAAGTATGGACTTTGGTTGACTTGCCCGATGATCGGCAAGCCATCGAAAATAAATGGATCTTCAAGAAGAAGACTGACGCTGATGGTAATGTAACTGTCTACAAACTCGACTTGTTGCGAAAGGTTTTCGACAAGTTCAAGGGGTTGACTACGATGAGACTTTCTCACCCATAGTGCTTAAGTCTGTCCGAATCATGTTAGCAATTGCCGCATTTTATGATTATGAAATTTGGCAAATGGACGTCAAAATTGCATTCCTGAATGGATTTCTGTAAGAAGAGTTGTATATGATGCAGCCGGAAGGTTTTGTCGATTCAAAAGGTGCTAACAAAGTGTGCAAGCTCCAGCGATCCATTCATGGACTGGTGCAAGCATCTCGGAGTTGGAATAAACGCTTTGATAGTGTGATCAAAGCATATGGTTTTATACAGACTTTTGAAGAAGCCTGTATTTACAAGAAAGTGAGTGGGAGCTCTGTAGCATTTCTGATAGTATATGTAGATGACATATTATTAATTGGAAATGATATAGAATTTCTGGATAGCATAAAGGGATACTTCAATAAAAGTTTTTCAATGAAAGACCTCGGTGAAGCTGCTTACATATTGGGCATCAAGATCTATAGAGATAGATTAAGACGCTTAATTGGACTTTCACAAAGCACATACCTTGATAAAGTTTTGAAAAACTTCAAAATGGATCAGGCAAAGAAAGGGTTCTTACCTGTATTACAAGGTGTGAAGTTGAGTCAGACTCAATGCCCGACTAGAGCAGAAGATAGAGAGAAAATGAAAGATGTTCCCTATGCTTCAGCCATAGGCTCTATCATGTATGCAATGCTGTGTACCAGACCTGATGTATGCTTAGCAATAAGCTTGGCAGGGAGGTACCAAAGTAATCCAGGAGTGGATCACTGGACAACGGTCAATAATATCCTGAAATGCCTGAAAAGGACTAAGGATATGTTTCTCGTTTATGGAGGTGACAAAGAGCTAGTCAGAAATGGTTACGTCGATGCAAGCTTTGACACTGATCCGGACGATTCTAAATCGCAAACCGGATACATGTTTATATTGAACGGTGGAGCTGTCAGTTGGTGCAGTTCTAAACAAAGCGTCGTGGCGGGATCTACATGCGAAGCGGAGTACATAGCTGCTTCGGAAGCAGCAAATGAAGGAGTCTGGATGAAAGAGTTCATTTCCGATCTAGGTGTCATACCTAGTGCATCGGGACCAATGAAGATCTTCTGTGACAATACTGGTGCAATTGCCTTGGCAAAGAAATCCAGATTTCACAAGAGGACCAAGCACATCAAGAGACGCTTCAATTCCATCCGGGACCAAGTCTAGGTGGGAGACATAGAGATTTGCAAGATACATACGGATCTAAATGTTGCGGACCTGTTGACTAAGCCTCTTCCACGAGCAAAACATGATCAGCACCAAGACTCCATGGGTGTTAGAATTATTACTGTGTAATCTAGATTATTGACTCTAGTGCAAGTGGGAGACTGAAGGAAATATGCCCTAGAGGCAATAGTAAAGTTATTATTTATTTCCTCATATCATGATAAATGTTTATTATTCATGCTATATTGGTATTAACCGGAAACATGATACATGTGTGCATACTGTTGGGGAACGTAGCAGAAATTCAAAAAATTTCCTACGTAACACCAAGATCTATCTATGGAGAGACCAGCAACGAGTAGAAAGGAGAGAGGAGAGTGCATCTACATACCCTTGTAGATCGCTAAGCGGAAGCGTTCAAGTGAACGGGGTTGATGGAGTCGTACTCGTCGTGATTCAGATCACCGATGATCAAGTGCCGAACGGACGGCACCTCCGCGTTCAACACACGTACAGCCCGGTGACGTCTCCCACGCCTTGATCCAGCAAGGAGAGAGGGAGAGGTTGAGGAAGACTCCATCCAACAGCAGCACAACGGCGTGGTGGTGATGGAGGAGCGTGGCAATCCTGCAGGGCTTCGCCAAGCACCTACGGGAGAGGAGGAGGTGTCACGGGAGGGAGGGAGGCGCCAAAGGCTCAGGTATGGATGCCCTCCCTCCCCTCCACTATATATAGGGGCAGGGGAGAAGGGGGAGGCGCAGCCTTGCCCCCTACTCCAAGAAAGGGGTGCGGCTAAGGAGGGGGGGAGGAGTCCATCCTCCCCAAGGCACCTCGGAGGTGCCTTCCCCCTTTAGGACTCTCCCCTTTTTCCTTTATCTTGGCGCATGGGCCTCTAGGGGCTGGTGCCCTTGGCCCATGTAGGCCAAGGCGCACCCCCTACAGCCCATGTGGCCCCCCGGGGCAGGTGGCCCCACCCGGTGGGCCCCCGGGACCCTTCCGGTGGTCCCGGTACAATACCGATGACCCCGAAACTTGTCCCGATGGCCGAAACAGAACTTCCTATATATAAATCTTTACCTCCGGAACTCCTCGTGACGTCCGGGATCTCATCCGGGACTCCGAACAACATTCGGTAACCACATACAAGCTTCCTTTATAACCCTAGCGTCATCGAACCTTAAGTGTGTAGACCCTACGGGTTCGGGAGACATGCAGACATGACCGAGACGTTCTCCGGTCAATAACCAACAGCGGGATCTGGATACCCATGATGGCTCCCACATGTTCCACGATGATCTCATCGGATGAACCACGATGTCAAGGACTCAATCGATCCCGTATACAATTCCCTTTGTCTAGCGGTATTTTACTTGCCCGAGATTTGATCGTCGGTATACCGATACCTTGTTCAATCTCGTTACCGGCAAGTCACTTTACTCGTTCCGTAACACATCATCCCGTGATCAACTCCTTGGTCACATTGCGCATATGATGATGTCCTGCCGAGTGGGCCCAGAGATACCTCTCCGTTCACACGGAGTGACAAATCCCAGTCTCGATCCGCATAAAACAATAGATACTTTCGGAGATACCTGTAGTGCATCTTTATAGTCACCCAGTTACGTTGTGACGTTTGATACACCCAAAGCACTCCTACGGTATCCAGGAGTTACACGATCTCATGGTCAAAGGAAGAGATACTTGACATTGGCAAAGCTCTAGCAAACGAACTACACGATCTTTGTGCTATGCTTAGGATTGGGTCTTGTCCATCACATCATTCTCCTAATGATGTGATCCCGTTATCAACGACATCCAATGTCCATAGCCAGGAAACCATGACTATCTGTTGATCACAACGAGCTAGTCAACTAGAGGCTCACTAGGGACATATTGTGGTCTATGTATTCACACGTGTATTACGATTTCCGGATAATACAGTTATAGCGTGAATAAAAGACAATTATCATGAACAAGGAAATATAATAATAATACTTTTATTATTGCCTCTAGGGCATATTTCCAACAGTCTCTCACTTGCACTAGAGTCAATAATCTAGTTCACATCGCCATGTGATTAACACTCACAGGTCACATCGCCATGTGACTAATACCCAAGAGTTTACTAGAGTCAGTAGTCTAGTTCACATCACTATGTGATTAACACTCAATGAGTTTTATGTTTGATCATGTTGCTTGTGAGAGAGGTTTTAGTCAAAGGGTCTGAACCTTTCAGATCCGTGTGTGCTTTACAAATCTCTATGTCATCTCCTAGATGCAGCTACCACGCTCTATTTGGAGCTATTCCAAACAACTGTTCTACTTGGAGCTATCCTAAATTATTGCTCCATTATACGTATCCGGTATCTCTACTTAGAGCTATCCGGATAGGTGTTAAGCTTGCATCGACGTAACCCTTTACGACGAACTCTTTTACCACCTCCATAATCGAGAAAATTCCTTAGTCCACTAGTTACTAAGGATAACTTTGACCGCTGTCCTGTGATCCATTCATGGATCACTCTTGTATCCCTTGACTGACTCATGGCAAGGCACACTTCAGGTGCGGTACACAGCATAGCATACTGTAGAGCCTACGTCTAAAGCATAGGGGACGACCTTCGTCCTTTCTCTCTATTCTGCCGTGGTCGAGCTTTAAGTCTTAACTTCGTACCTTACAACTCAGGCAAGAACTCTTTCTTTGACTGGTCCATCTTGAACACCTTCAAGATCATGTCAAGGTATGTGCTCATTTGAAAGTATTATTAAGCATTTTGATCTATCCTTATAGATCTTGATGCTCAATGTTCAAGTAGCTTAATCCAGGTTTTCCATTGAAAAACACCTTTCAAATAACCCTATATGCTTTCTAGAAATTCTACATCATTTCTGATCATCAATATGTCAACAACATATACTCATCAGAAATTCTATAGTGCTCCCACTCACTTCTTTGGAAATACAAGTTTCTCATAAACTTTGTACAAACCCAAAATCTTTGATCATCATCAAAGCATACATTCCAACTCCGAGATGCTCACTCCAGTCCTTAGAAGGATCGCTGGAGCTAGCATACCTTTTAGCATCCTTAGGATCGACAAAAACTTTCTGATTGTATTACATACAACCTTTCCTCACGAAAACTGGTAAGGAAACTCGTCTTGACATCCATCTGCCAGATTTCATAAATGCAGCTAATGCTAACATGATTCCGACGGACTTTAAGCATCGCTACGAGTGAGAAAATCTCATCGTAGTCAACTCCTTGAACTTGTGAAAAACTTTTCGCCACAAGTCGAGCTTCATGGACGGTGACATTATCATCCACGTCCGTCTTCTTCTTAAAGATCCATTTATCTTAATGGATTGCCGATCATCGGGCAAGTCCATCAAAGTCCATGCTTTGTTCTGATATATGGATACTATCTCGGATTTCATGGCTTCTAACCATTTTTCGGAATTCGGGCCCACCATCGCTTCTCCATAGCTCGTAGGTTCATTGTTGTCTAGCAACATGACCTTTAAGACAGGATCACCTTACCACTCCGAAGTAGTACGTGTCCTTGTCGTCCTACGAGGTTTGGTAGTGACTTGATCCGAAGTTTCATGATCAGTATCATAAGCTTCCACTTCAATTGGTGTAGGTGCCACAGGAACAACTTCCTGTGCCCTGCCACACACTAGTTGAAGAGACGGTTCAATAACCTCATCAAGTCTCCACCATCCTCCCACTCAATTCTTTCGAGAGAAACTTTTCCTCGCGAAAGGACCCGATTCTAGAAACAATCCATATTGCTTTCGGATCTGAATTAGGAGGTATACCCAACTGTTTTGGGTTTCCTATGAAGATGCATTTTATCCGCTTTGGGTTCGAGCTTATCAATCCTGAAACTTTTTCACATAAGCGTCGCAGCCCCAAACCTTTAAGAAACGACAACTTAGGTTTCTCTAAACCATAATTCATATGGTGTCATCTCAACGGAATTACGTGGTGCCCTATTTAAAGTGAATGTGGTTGTCTCTAATGCTTAACCCATGAACAATAGTGGTAATTCGATAAGAGACATCATGGTACGCACCATATCCAATAGGGTGCAACTATGATGTTCGGACACACCATCACACTATGGTGTTCCAGGCAGTATTAATTGCGAAACAATTTCCACAATGTCTTAATTGTGTGCCAAAACTCGTAACTCAGATACTCATCTCTATGATCATATCATAGACATTTTATCCTCTTGTCACAATGATCTTCTACTTCACTCTGAAATTACTTGAACCATTCAATAATTTAGACTTGTGTTTCATCAAGTAAATATTCTCAACATCTACTCGAATCATCTATGAAGTAAGAACATAACGATATTCACTGCATGCCTCAGCACTCATTGGACTGCACACATCAAAATGTGTTGCTTCCAACAAGTTGCTATCTTGTTCCATTTTACTGAAAATGAGGCTTTTCAGTCATCTTGCCCATGTGGTATGATTTGCATATCTCAAGTGATTCAAAATCAAGTGAGTCCGAACGATCCATTTGCATGGAGTTTCTTCATGCATATACACCAATAGACACGGTTCGCATGTCTCAAACTTTTCAAAAACGAGTGAGTCCAAAGATCCATCAACATGGAGCTTCTTCATGCGTTTTATACCAATATGACTTACATGGCAGTGCCACAAGTAAGTGGTACTATCATTACTATCTTATATCTTTTGGCATGAAAATGTGTATCACTACGATCGAGATTCAATAAACCATTCAGGTTTAATACTAATCTTGATGGTAGAGGGAGCGTGCGATGCTTGATTACATCTAGCTTGGAAAAGAAACTTCCAACACATATCGTCAGCTCACCTTTAGCTAGTCTCCGTTTATTCCGTAGCTTTTATTTCGAGTTGCTAACACTTAGCAACCGAACCAGTATCTAATACCCTGGTGCTACTAGGAGTACTAGTAAAGTACACATTAACATAATGTATATCCAATATACTTTCATCGACCTTGCCAGCCTTCTTATCTACCAAGTATCTAGGGTAATGCTGCTCCAGTGGTTGTTCCCCTTATTACAGAAGCACTTAGTCTCGGGTTTGGGTTCAACCTTGGGTTTCTTCATTGGTACAGCAGCTGATTTGCCGTTTCATGAAGTATCCCTTCTTTCCCTTGCCCTTCTTGAAACTAGTGGTTTCATCAACCATCAAAAATTGATGCTCCTTCTTGATTTCTACTTTCGCGATGTCAAACAACGCGAATACCTCAAGGATCATCATCTCTATCCTTGATATGTTATAGTTCATCACGAAGCTCTAGCAGCTCGGTGGCAATGACTTTGGAGAAACATCACTATCTCATCTGGAAGATTAACTCCCACTTGATTCAAGTGATTGTTGTACTCAGACAATCTGAGCACAAGCTCAACAATTGAGCTTCTCTCCTTAGTTTGCAGGCTAAGAAAATCGTCGGAGGTCTCAAACCTCTTGACGTGGGCACGAGCCTGAAATCCTAATTTCAGCCCTCGAAACATCTCATATGTTCCGCGACGTTTCGAAAACGTCTTTGGTGCCTCTACTTAATCCATTTAACTGAACTATCACGTAGTTATCAAAACGTGTATGTCCGATGTTCGCAACATCGACAAACGACGTTGGGGTTCAGCACACTGAGCGGTGCATTAAGGACATAAGCTTTCTACTGATTGCATAATCGCTACTATCAACTTTCAACTATATTTTCTCTAGGAACATATCTAAAACAGTAGAACTAAAGCGCGAGCTACGACATAATTTGCAAAAGGTCTTTTGACTATGTTCAGGATAATTAAGTTCATCTTATGAACTCCCACTCAGATAGACATCCCTCTGGTCATCTAAGTGATTACATGATCCGAGTCAACTAGGCCGTGTCCGATCATCATGTGAGACGGACTAGTCATCATCGGTGAACATCTTCATGTTGATCGTATCTACTATACGACTCATGCTCGACCTTTCGGTCTCCGTGTTCCGAGGCCATGTCTG
>NW_021267955.1:0-1836 GCF_002162155.2 Triticum dicoccoides
GCCGGCAGTCCTTCTGTGTTCTTCCTCCTTCACTCCGGCCATGTCTCCGGTGATCGTCGTGCTCCGGTGGGTCGGTTTTGGCAACAACAATTGGTATCAGAGCCTCACGGCTCGGGGCTGTGGCGCGGCCAGTCCGTGGTGAGCACGGAGACGGGCGCGGCTGTGGCTCGCTGCGACGCCGTTCATGCGGTGGATGCAGAGGCGCGGCGACGACACACAACAGCGCGTCGGCATGGAGGCGCGGTGGCGAGCCGGCCGCGACCGGTGCATGTTATGGGTGCACAACGGACGCGTCGGGCACGCCGGGACCGCGTGTGCGGACCACGTCGAGGCACTGGACCTGGTGCGCAGATCGCGTACGTGCACGATGGGAGCGCGGGGACGTGGGGTGTGGCACGCAGACGCAGCGCGGAGGCGCATGGAGTTGTTGGCTTCGGCAGCGGCAGCGGGCGATGGCGGTTGCGACGACGACGGCGCGGCGGAGCAGGCGCAGCTGGAGGACGTTGACGTCGAGGACTACGGCCTCCTTTGAGCCTCGACTTAGGGGGAGAAATGTAGGGCATATAAGCCTCGACTAGGCTGTGGGCACGGCGAGCGCGTGTGTGCGCGTGGTGGCCGTGTCGGGCTCGAGCCAGAGTGAGGCTGGGTGCATGCGTGCGTGTAGGTGTGTGTGTGTGTGTGTGTGTGCGGGTTAGTGCATGTGTGCGCGTGGCTGCACGTCTCTGAGCGAGGTTTAGGGGGAGTGGACCGCGTTCAGCGCTGCGTGGCCGCGGCGATCGAGTGCGGGCGCGATCGGAGCGCGTGAGCCGGTGCGCGCGGGACGTGGCGAGTGGCAGGTGGGTGCGTTTGAGCGCGGCCCGGGATGTCGGAGCTCGCGGGTATAAGGTCCACACCACCCCTGTGTAATCGCTGAGGAGGACGAGTTCGTGCTCGTGGTGAATAACAAAAAGTCCCGTACGTGCGAGGGGGGGGGGGGCGTTTGTGCGTCGGCAATCCTTCTGTGTTCTTCCTCCTCCACTCCGGCCATGTCTCCGGTGATCGTCGTGATCCGGTGGGTCGGTTTTGGCAACAACACTAGCAGCAGCAGTTACGAGCAGGCGGTTGCGGCCTGACTTGGCGGCTCTTCCTTTTTGTTTTGTGTTTGAATCAGATTTGGTGGTCTCGATTTTACAGGCATGTGTTGATCTTGGTCTTGTTCTGTATGCAGGTAGGGTACACTTGATGTTTCATGTTTGGTGAAAGAAAAGGAGCTTCCTATGTTGATTTCAGGCAAGACATACATTCTGCCATGCATTAGTAGATCAATTGCTTCTTTGTGTAGGGGAACGATTAGTGATTGAATCTCTCTGTCTCGTTTCTTGATTATCCAATTAATTTACCCTCATCTATGCATAAATTGGTCCGATTGAGTTATGCCATTTTTTTAATAATCTATATTGGTTCTATATATGACTAGAACAATATGATACGATGCACATCGGTCCGCTTTACTGGCAGCTATCCTTCAAGATTGAGGGGAGGCACTCTTGTAGACCTGCTCAATGTTCGAGGAGATACGGCTGACTAAACAAGGTTATTTTAAAGTTCTGTGTGGTTCTTTGAGCTGTCACAAAAATATCATGATTATCTTTTAGCGAATACAAAGGTGTTTATAACTTCATAAGCAAAGACATGTAGTGTTGCTTGTATATTGAGAGATACTACAGGAATTGACACACTCATAGCTTTTTTTCACATGTAACAGGCTAGGCGGGGCGGTCGATTTGCAGCGGGGCGGCGTGAGGGATATCTCGTTTGGAAGAGCAGGTGGAGTACAAGGTCGCGTCGAGGTCCAAT
>NW_021267956.1:0-1093 GCF_002162155.2 Triticum dicoccoides
ATCAGAATGTATAACAAATTCTTTGGGCCATAAATAATGTTGCCATGTTTCTAAAGTCCGAACAAGAGCATATAATTCTTTATCATAAGTAGAATAATTCAGACTAGGCCCACTCAATTTTTCAGAAAAGTATGCAACAGGTTTGCCATCTTGTAATAACACACCTCCTAATCCAATTCCACTAGCATCACATTCAAGCTCAAAAGTCTTATTAAAATCAGGAAGTTGGAGTAAAGGAGCATGTGTCAACTTATCTTTCAATACCGTGAAGGCTTCTTCCTGTGCGGTACCCCAAACAAAAGGCACATCCTTCTTTGTAAGCTCGTTGAGAGGTGCAGCAATGGTGCTGAAATCTCTCACAAAACGCCTATAGAATCAAGCGAGGCCAAGAAAACTCCTCACTTGTGTGACCGTTTTGGGCTGCGGCCAACTCTCAATAGCTTCAATCTTGGCTTTGTCAACTTCAATTCCCTGTGGAGTAACAACATAGCCAAGAAAAGATACTCGGTCGGTGCAAAAGGTGCACTTCCCAAGGTTACCAAACAAACGTGCATCACGTAGAGCAATAAAAACAGCACGTAAATGTTCCAAGTGTTCTTCCAAAGATCTGCTATAAATCAGTATATCATCAAAATAGACTACCACAAATCATCCAATGAAAGCACGTAAAACTTCGTTCATTAGTCTCATGAAAGTACTAGGCGCATTAGTTAACCCAAAAGACATGACTAACCACTCATATAATCCAAACTTAGTTTTAAATGCTGTTTTCCATTCATCTCCCAATTTCATACGAATTTGATGGTATCCACTACGCAAATCAACTTTGGAGAATATTGTAGAGCCACTCAATTCATCAAGCATATCATCTAGCCTAGGAATAGGATGACGATAACGAATAGTAATATTATTAATGCCTCTACAATCAACACACATACGTGATGTACCATCCTTTTTCGGCACTAGAATAATAGGAACAGCACAAGGACTAAGGGATTCGCGTATATAACCTTTGTCGAGAAGCTCTTGTACTTGACGCATAATCTCCTTCGTCTCCTCTGGATTGGTACGGTATGGTGCACGGTTTGGCAGT
>NW_021267957.1:0-1288 GCF_002162155.2 Triticum dicoccoides
GCGGACTCGCTGTGAGCTCCTACGCCTCCCCTCCCTCTTCCCCCCTTCGATTGTGCCCTGTAGCCCCGATCCCACCAGACCCGCGAGCTCGGCTCCGCCGGCGATGTCGCCGCCGTCACTGCAGACAGCAAGGCTCGAAACCGAGCACGGCACCGTGCTCCTAGCATCCTCAGGAGCTCGGCAAGCCCCTTAACCATCCCTCCCGTCCTCTGTGGCCTCGCCCCGCTCGAACCCGAAGCTCCGGCCGCCGCCTCGCTCGCCGCCAGCACCGATTCCGGCCGCCCCGAGCGCAACTGACTCCACCAAGAGCTTCGGCTCGTCCCCAGCTCCTCCTAGATGCCCTTCGCGGCCCATTTGGTCGCCGGAGTGGCCAAAACCACTCTCGCCGCCGCGTCGGGCTCGCCGGCGGCTAAACGCCGGCAGCCGACTTTGACTTTGACCACGGGTGGGCCCCGGTTGACTCTCCTGAGTCAATGACAGGTGGGGCCCAGCCCTATTAACTATTAGGATTAGTTTAATTAATTTTAATTAAGATAATCACACTGACATGTGGGTCCCAGTGTCAGGTTTGACCTGGACCCGGTCTGTTGACCTGCTGAGGTCAGCATGACGCAATGATGACGCAGATAATCATTTTTTAAAATAAACCAGAAAATTCCAGAAAATTGTATAAACTTCTAAAATTCATAGAAAATTAACCGTAACTCCAAATTAAATAATTTATATATGAAAAATTATCAGAAAAATTCAAGGAATCCATCTGTACCATTTTCACGCATGTTAGAACAACTTATCACTACTGTTTAGGACAAATGAATTAAATGGCATTTGAATAATCACATATGGAGTTTAAATTTGAATCTTGTATTCAAACCAACCCCATTTAATCTGTTGCTAGTTGCATTAGCCCAAAACACATTCATTTTGCCATGTCATGATCATGCATCATATTGTGCATTGCATTGATTGTGTTCCCTTCTGTGTTGCCGGTATTTGTCCCCTCTCGATAGACGTGATACCGAGGATGTGATCGTTGACACTGATGAAGACTCAATGTTATCTTCAGAAGTGCCAGGCAAGCAAAACCCCCTTGTTCATTCCGATAAAATCCCACTCTCTCGCTCCTGCTCTCTTTTACTGCATTAGGACAACATCGATTCATCTGTTACTTGCTGCGGTAGCTGAACCCCTTTATCCTTTGCATGACCTGTCATTGCCACAGTAAATAGATGAAACCCACTAGCATGAGTAGGAGTTGTTTGAGCCCTGTTGTGCCTACTCATTCATG
>NW_021267958.1:0-1001 GCF_002162155.2 Triticum dicoccoides
GGGGGGGGGCACACCCCGGAGACGCGTGCTGGGCGTTTGCAACCGCCTCAACACTTCCAGATTTGTGAGAGGCCGCCTACGCAAGATTTGACGGTATGCTAGCCCCCGGAGGCCGCCGGCCACAGTCGTAGACGTGCGAAGAGCAATCCGCGTAGAGGGAAGTGTTCAGATACTTCTCCATCACAAAAAATTATGAAAAATTACCATCAGTCCTATAGCACATGTGCCCACGTTGTGTAAAAACTCATGATTTTATCGCGCTCCAAGTATTTAATAATATTCACGCTGCATCGTTACCGCAGAACGTCTACTACCGTTTCATTGCCGTCCGTGAGGGAGGCCACAACCCGGAGACGCGTGCCGCCTCTTCGGACATGCCACAACACCACCCCGCATGTATGAGGGCCCGGTACGACGCTCCGGTGGCATTGCTACCCCCCCAGGGCCCCCGTCCCGCCTAACCCTGTACCGTTTGACCACGGGATCTAGCCCTTTGACTTTGCACGGACGGGCTTTGACCAGTGGACCTCTCCACTTGGTTGTGTTAGGTCGGCCCTGAGGGACACCGGGAAGCAACATCCGGGCCAGGCCCACAGCTACATCCACTCCGTGTAGACCCGACGCGTCCGTTTCCCCCCTCCAGGTGCCGGCGGCGGCGGCGTCCGTGAGGCGGGGGGGGGGGGCACGCCCCGGAGACGCGTGCTGGGCGTTTGCAACCGCCTCAACACTTCCAGATTTGTGAGAGGCCGCCTACGCAAGATTTGACGGTATGCTAGCCCCCGGAGGCCGCTGGCCACAGTCGTAGACGTGCGAAGAGCAATCCGCGTAGAGGGAAGTGTTCAGATACTTCTCCATCACAAAAAATTATGAAAAATTACCATCAGTCCTATAGCACATGTGCCCACGTTGTGTAAAAAACTCATGATTTTATCGCGCTCCAAGTATTTAATAATATTCACGCTGCATCGTTACCGCAGAACGTCTACTACCGTTTCATTGCC
>NW_021267959.1:0-1717 GCF_002162155.2 Triticum dicoccoides
TGAGGACGTCTTCAATGAGACAACCCACCATGTACTCCTACATGGCCTCTCACCGCTACCTTTACCAAATCGTGTTCACACACTTAGCTCACACACAGTAGGACATGTTCATCACCATTCCAATTCATCCCCGATGAATTAGACCTGACTCAACTCTAAGCAGTAGCAGGCATGCCAAACAAGCATGAATGAGTAGGCACATCAGGGCTCAAACAACTCCTACTCATGCTAGTGGGTTTCATCTATTTACTGTGGCAATGACAGGTCATGTAGAGGAAAATGGGTTCAACTACCGCAACATGTAACAGTTGAATCGTTGTTGTCCTAATGCAGTAAAAGAGAGCAGGAGCGAGAGAGTGGGATTGTATCGGAATGAACAAGCGGTTTTTGCTTGCCTGGCACTTCTGAAGATAGTATAGTTCTTCATCGGTGTCATCGAACTCATCGTCGGTACGTCGTCTACGGAGAGGGAACAGACACCGACAAACAAGGAAGAACACAATACATGCAATGCACAATATGATGCATGATCATGACATGTTAATATGCCATGAGCTAATGCAACTAGCAACATATTAATGAAGTTGGTTTGAACCCTATGTTCAAATTCAAACTTCATATGTGAAGCTTTAAAAGCCATTTAGATGATTTGGCCTAAACAGCAGCCATAATTTGTTCTAACATGCATGAAAACAGTACAGATGGATAGATTGGATTTTTCTGATCATTTTTCATATATAAATTAATTCATTCTGAGCTACGGTTGAATTTCTATGATTTTTAGAAGTTTATACTATTTTCTGGAATTTATAAATCATTTCTGATTTATTAAAATCCCATAAAATCATTACTGCGTTAGCCCACGTCATGCTGACCTCAGCAGGTCAACAGCACCGGTCCAGGTCAAACCTGACCAGTGGGGTCCACACGTCAGTGTCTGAGGCTGGTTTGTGTGGATGACAGGTGGGACCGGTCAACACTGACTTGACCAAGTCAAAGCTGACATGCGGGGTCCACCCAGATTAGTACTAATCTAAACAGGACATTAGGCTAACCTAAACGGGCAAAGGGGCCCACATGGCAGTGGCTGTTAGGGAGTGCTTAGCTGGCGGGGTTAGCGTTAATGACGGCCACGTCGGCAGTCGCCGGAGTTTCACCGGCGGCGACCATAACTACGGCGGAAGCTCACCGAGGCTGCGCTACAGGCGGCAGCTGGACGCGCGAAGACCACCAAAAGGTAGCTTGCACATGCCCGCATCTAGCTAGACACACGGGAGGCCGCGGGGTCGCTGGAAACGACGACGGCGAGCGCATCCGCGGTGGCCGGAGTTCGGACATGGAAGGGGTCGTCGCTACGGTGCACTAGAGGAGAAACCGAAGGGTGCTGCGTGTTCCTGGGAGTTCAGCAAACACGGTGATGCACTCAGGCATGAGCTGGGGTGGCCGTGGCCACGGTGGTGGAGAACCACGGCGACGGTGAGCTCTCGGGTCCGGTGGTTAGTGCGGCTACGGCATGAAATCGAGGACGGGAGGAGAAGGGAAGCGACGAGGTGCTCACGGCGGAGTCGAGGCGGAGCTCATCAGGCTTGGGGAAGCGTCGGGGACGGCGTACGGTCGCCGGCGATCTCGGTGGAGAGGCGGCGGGGTCGAGCTCGATGGCGAGGCTCCACTGCTTCCGGCGATGTGTGGCTCGTCGAGGAGGAAGAGGGGGACAAGG
>NW_021267960.1:0-1004 GCF_002162155.2 Triticum dicoccoides
CTACGTACCATGGCGGCCTTAATTAGATGTTATCTCAGATGCTTTCTTAGACCCGTATTCAAGGTGAAGTCATTCCTTTTCTGTAAACAGTCTGTGCGACTCATGTTTTATGAACTCTTTTTAATATTGTATGAACATTTTAAAAATAGATGGTGGAATGTTTTTAACATACGATGAATATTTTTATATACGGTGAATATTTTTAAAATACATTTAACATCTTTTTAGAAGCATTGAAATTTTTTGAATACACACTCAACATTTTCTGTAAAAAATTAAGTAGGGTCTTATACCGTTTCAGAAACACCAACAAAGTCCAACAACTTTATAATGTTTTAGAAAAAGAAAGACGTCAAGCAAATATGTGCTTTGATGCGAAGCAAATTTGCGAGAGAGAGAGAGAGAGAGAGAGAGAGAGAGAGGAGGAGGAGGAGGGAGAGAGGGAGAGGGAGAGAGGGAGAGGGAGAGGGAGAGGGAGAGCGGGAGGGAGAGGGAGAGGGAGATGGCCTTGCCGCCCTCTTAACCTCTGCCCTTGTTTTGTTGATTGACCAGGCATGGCTGCACATCAGCTGTGCTTGCCTTCTTGCCGTCCTCATTGCTGCCATCCATGCCTTGTATGTCTGTCTTGTTCGGATGTATGGCTAGTAGCTCGCTTCTTGCTATGTACCATGGCGGCATTAATTAGATGTTATCTCAGATGCTTTCTAAGACCCGTATTCAAGGTGAAGTCATTCCTTTTCTGTAAACAGTCTGTGCGACTCATCTTTTATGAACTGTTTTTAATATTGTATGAACATTTTAAAAATAGATGGTGAAATGTTTTTAACATACGATGAATATTCTTGTATATGGTGAATATTTTTAAAATACATTTAGCATCTTTTTAGATGCATTGAAATTTTGTGAATACACACTCAACATTTTCTGTAAAAAATTAAGTAGGGTCTTATACCGTTTCAGAAACACCAACAAAGTCCAACAACTTTATAATGTTTTAGAAAAAG
>NW_021267961.1:0-758 GCF_002162155.2 Triticum dicoccoides
GGTCAAAGCCCGTCCGTGCAAAGTCAAAGGGCTAGATCCCGTGGTCAAACGCTACAGGGTTAGCCGGGACGGGGGCCCTGTGGGGTAGCAATGCCACCGGAGCGCCGTACCGGGCCCTCATACATGCGGGGTGGTGTTGTGGCGTGTCCGAAGAGGCGGCACGCGTCTCCGGGTTGTGGCCCCCCTCACGGACGGCAATGAAACGGTAGTAGACGTTCTGCGGTAACGATGCAGCATGAATATTATTAAATACTTGGAGCGCGATAAAATCATGAGTTTTTTACACAACGTGGGCACATGTGCTATAGGACTGATGGTAATTTTTCATAATTTTTTGTGATGGAGAAGTATCTGAACACTTCCCTCTACGCGGATTGCTCTTCGCACGTCTACGACTGTGGCCGGCGACCTCCGGGGGCTAGCATACCGTCAAATCTTGCGTAGGTGGCCTCTCACAAATCTGGAAGTGTTGAGGCGGTTGCAAACGCCCAGCACGCGTCTCCGGGGTGTGCCCCCCCCCCCTCACGGACGCCGCCGCCGCCGGCACCTGGAGGGGGGAAACGGACGCGTCGGGTCTACACAGAGTGGATGTAGCTGTGGGTTTGGCCCGGATGTTGCTCCAAAGTGTTCCTCTGGGCCGACCTAACACAACCGGGTGGAGAGGTCCACTGGTCAAAGCCCGTCCGTGCAAAGTCCAAGGGCTAGATCCCGTGGTCAAACGCTACAGGGTTAGCCGGGACGGGGGCCCTGGGGGGGGG
>NW_021267962.1:0-2138 GCF_002162155.2 Triticum dicoccoides
TTGACTCTGTGGCTATCCTGTTCTACGACTACCAGAAACTCTGGAGGTGAAACAACGAACACGAGTCCACTAATCACCACACAATACACAACTATGGATTCATCCCCGTCTCCCACGAGAAGGCCATCCATAGCACTCACACTTGTCTTGAGCATTTTAGAGTATCCACTTCAAGTTGTCTATGTACCATGTAAGCATCCAAGAAGTCCATAACCGCGGACCCGGCTATTCGAATAGATCATGTTAACCCTGCAGGGGTGTACTTCTTCACACACGCTCTCGCCACTTACCGCCATGTACACATCATGTATCTCGGCAACCTTCAAGCGGAAGCCTGGCGAGGGTGTCGGCCACGACCTGACTAACCACACAAGACTCTAGTCCAGGTTTATCGCCTATTCGGGTTCCATCCGCAAGGAGATCCGGCCGGGGTGTCGCTCACGGCCCCAAACGATGTGAGCAGGGTTCCCGAGCCCACCAACCTGGCGAGGGTGTCGCTCATGTCCGGTCCAAAGAATTGTCTTTCACCGGTTTCTGACCAGTTCAAAGGTGTTCGACATCTTCGTCCATAGAGAACCTCAAAAGGAGCTTGCTTGAGGCTGGATTGGTAGCTGTTGTTATAAGCAAACTCGGCGAAAGGAAGACATTTCTCCCAATCCATACCGAATGAGATAACGGAAGCTCTGAGCATGTCTTCGAGAATTTGATTGACCCGTTCCACCTGACCACTCGACTGAGGGTGGAAAGCGGTACTGAAGGAAAGATGGGTTCCCATGGCAGTTTGGAAACTTTCCCAGAAATGAGAAGTGAAAAGACTGCCACGGTCTGAGTTGATCTCCAGTGGAACACCATGAAGTGATACTATTCGAGAAATATATAAGTCAGCAAGCTGACTAGCAGTGATACTCTCTCGAACAGGGAGGAAGTGAGCCACTTTGGAAAGACGATCAACGACTACGAAGATAGCGTTATTCCCTCTTTTGGTCCTGGGAAAGCCGGTGATGAAGTCCATACCAACTCTATCCCATTTCCATTCAGGAATAGCTGAAGGCTGAAGGGTGCCAGCAGGTCTTTGATGCTCTGCCTTAACGCGACGACAAACGTCACACTTAGCAATGAACTCAGCGATTTCTCTCTTCATCCTAGTCCACCAGAACCTCTGGCGTAGGTCCTGATACATCTTAGTACTACCGGGATGAATCGTGAGAGGGGATTCATGCGCCTCCTTAAGGATCAATTGTCGCAGATGTTGATTCTTGGGAACCACCAAGCGATTCTCAAAGAAAACAACACCACGATCATCCATAGAGAAACATCCACCAACTCCCTTTTTAATGTTTCTCTTAATGCGGATAACCCCCCTATCAAACTTCTGGTCAGAGATGATCTGATCCTCAAGGGTAGGTTTCGCCACCAAGGTAGAAAGAAATCCGCGAGGAGCTATGTGAAGATTAAGCTTACAGAATTCCTCATGGAGAAGTGGTTGGCCTTGCTGCAACATGAGATTGTTGCAATAGGATTTACGGCTTAGAGCATCAGCCATGACATTGGCTTTGCCTGGGGTGTAGGTAATCCCTAGATCATAATCTGTGATCAATTCCAACCAACGTCTTTGCCTAAGGTTCAGATCCGGTTGGGTGAAGATATACTTGAGACTCTGGTGATCGGTGTAGATCTCGCAACGTTTACCAAGGAGGTAATGTCGCCAGGTCTTGAGTGCATAGACTACGGCTGCAAGCTCTAGATCATGTGTAGGATAATTCTCCTCATGTGGGTGCAACTGTCGAGATGCATAGGCAATCACATGACGATCCTGCATAAGAATGCAACCTAGTCCCTGTCGTGAGGCGTCGCAGTAGATAATAAAGTCTTTAGTGAAATCCGGTGGCACAAGTATGGGAGCAGAAGTCAGGCGTCTTTTCAGTTCCTGAAAACTGTACTCACACTGAGGGGACCACTCAAACTTTTTATCTTTCTTGAGAAGTTCCGTAAGGGGTTTGGCTACTTTGGAGAAGTTTTCAACAAAGCGGCGACAATAGCTGGCTAGACCAAGGAAACTCCTAACTTGTTTCACGGTCTCAGGTGGAGTCCAATCGAGAACGGCTTGAACTCTCTCGGGATTGACAGCAATGCCCTTA
>NW_021267963.1:0-1067 GCF_002162155.2 Triticum dicoccoides
GGGGGGGGTTCTCTTTTATTTTAGTTTAGTTTTTTTTTGTTAGTTTGTTTTGTTTTTATTTAATTTTCTTTTCTGTTTTATTTTAGTTGCACTTTATTTTTGGTTTAGTAAAATATGAAAATAGCCCCAAAAATAGTGTGTCAAAATAATCCACTGTTCTAAGAAGTTTTACCTCAGAAATAAAATAGTTTAGTGTTTGGTAAAATATATTAGGAGTATAACTAATTGTTTTGATGTAGTTTTAATCACTTTAGTGTATTTAAATATCTTATAAAGATGTTGTTTCTCCACCAATAATATCCATGATTTATTTGTCATATTAAGAACATTTTAGTTTTGATCTTTGAAAACTTTAATTGTTTGACTTGATTTTAAATTTGAATTTGAATCATTTTTGAACCATCGCGAGATTAACAACAGTAACCGAGGTTACATGGCATCATTAGCGTGGAATTACTGTAGCCTAAATATCCGGGCGTCACAATTCTCCTCCACTACAAGAAATCTCATCCCGAGATTTAAGCGGTGGAGTAAGGGGGGGAAAGGTGTTGGTAGCGAAAAACTTAACGAGTCTTCTCGGTCTTGGCTTCCCTTTCGAAGAGGGTGATCCCTTTCGTTGATGTCTTCATTTCACTGCTTCAAGTCACCATGATCAATTTGTCATCCTTTCTTCGGGATCTCCATCGTACTTACGAATAGGTAAGGGGCAGCTCTACAACGATAGGATGTCACAAGGGAAAATCTTCTGGGGGTTTCCCAAGTATGAACATATGAGTATCTCTCGAGTTGAACAAATGAAACACATCGAGAGCAAAGTAAGACGGTGCAATAAGAAGTTTCAAGCGGATAGGCAATCGTTCATTGCCTGAAACAGAGTGTGAATGGGGTTCAGAGCAACGGGAATAAGTATTGTGTCCGATACCAGAATTGATCACTAGGAAGGTGGCTCGCAAATCACATACAAAGTCAAGCTATAGGAATAACCTTGGCAACAGGGTGTATAGGAGAGTCAGGTTTCGATCCTGTGAAACTGTGGGTTATGGGCCCACCATGTGGTTCTTTTTTTT
>NW_021267964.1:0-1577 GCF_002162155.2 Triticum dicoccoides
CCGTCTGAGGCATTGGCGAGGCCCAAGTGGGACACTCCATTCAACCGGGCGTTGAACATATTGAAACAACAACCGGTGGATACTCGACCGTCGTATGGACGCGTGCACGGTGTCGGAGACGGCGCCACGTGGAAGAAGTACTACCGTGAGACCACGGAGGAGAGAAAGGAAAGACGGAGGTTAAATGAAGAAAACATCGACAAGAGGATTGAGATTGCGGTTGAGAAGAAATCAACTAAGACAGTCGCAACAGCGGTAGCTGCCGCAAAACAGGTGGCTTTAGATAATTCTACTACCTTGGTTCCGGCCGTTTTCAATTGGACCAGGCAAAATCCAAAAAAAGATGCAGCGGACTTTCCCCTTGCTGACTTCTTGGCGGGGAGTAGCTCGACTAGCGTTGCACCAGCACCTGCAGCTGCACCTGCTCCCGCACCGGCTCCCGCACCGGACGTGCTAGACGGTGCTTCGTCTTTGGCTGAGCTCGACGCCCTCACGGTATCTGTCACACCGGCCCCCTTCAATATAAATGTATAATCTCCCGTTTTCGTTGCCTTTCGGATGTCTCACGTCGCAGACTTTTCTTTGCAGGCCGACGAAACCCCGTGCACCATATTGTACACCATCGGCGACCAGAAGGTGGACGTGGGGAAGGCGACGATAATGGAGCCGAAGGAACCATTGTTCCACAGCCGGCCGATCCCCCCGAACGTCTTCAAGGTTTTCGTGGCCAGTGTCAAACCGGGCCACGAGAATTTGCCTCCTCCAGTACTACTGGGGGATGACAACGAGACACCGCGACGGCTTGGTGATTGTTGCAATGCTGGGTGGGTCCTGTTGTGGCCAAAGAGTCTGCTTCGTCTGGAGGCGGCCGGGAGCACACCCACGAGCATGCAGCCTCAGCAAGGTATGAACATCAACACCCCACCTACCCAATTATCGTCGGGTGTCGGGTTGGGTGATAGCGGATGGGGTAAGGAGGAGGCTCCATTAGTCGCTGATGACGTCGCCATGGATGAGGATGAGGACGACGATGGCGCTGCTGAACAGTATGTCTATACTGGCGCCTCCTCAGGGTTTGAGCGTCATGAGTTGGTGCCTGAATTGCCGTCTCAACATATTATGGACGACCTTCCTGTAGTAAAGAAGTTTAGGAAGAGAGCGAGGAAAGGCAAAAAAGCTGTTTCTATGATCCAGCCGCCTCAGCAGCCTCGGCTTCAGGACCGTATAGATATCCCCGGTGTGGATAAATGGCATATCCCCGGTCAACCAATCCTACCTGCAACAGCGCTACGGGCCAGATTCGGCGATCTAAAGAGACTTTATGATGATGTGCTGCGGGTAGAGAAAGACCTCATCGCCTCGAAAGATCCAGGATACCCACTCTACATGGTTAACGTTCTGTGGCAAATGTCGTACGTCGACAGCTTTCCCGCGGATAAGTTCTTCCTCCGATTCGATTACATATTCGACATGTTTCACGTGAAGAAGCTGGATTTTATGTTTGTCCGCCTTTATGCCTTGCACATGAACTACATCATCGGGGTTGAGCAGATATCTCATATCTGTGTCGCTGACCC
>NW_021267965.1:0-839 GCF_002162155.2 Triticum dicoccoides
GCTGTCAGGACCCCGACTCAATGTCACATCGATCTAGCCTGTAACACCTCATATCACTTTGCGGCCTCACGCACGGTATCCCCACGGGTGTCGCCTTACCTTTGCCCGGGACCGTTTGCGCCTTTTGGCTCACGTATATGATAGTGTCGCTAGCATCCATATGATAAGGAGCCCGGGCTGACATGACTAGTCGTAAACCCAAAGTGGCACAGACTTACAGGGACAGGCATCCATGACCCAGCATCGAACGTGTCGGTCATCAGCAAGTGGGTCCGGGCTGTAGCACTGGGCTAGCAGGACTCCGGTAAACCGGGCTGTAGCGGGCTAACAGGACTCCGGTACTCAATGCGTGACATTTCCCCGAAGGGACAGACACAGGAACGAAGAAGGACACACGCCGGCCAGCCTAAGTGTTCTGGAGCAGTAGCAAGCTACCATGGCTCGGTGGAGACACTAGGAGACATTTCCCGGTAAGAGGGGCTACTAAGGATAAACAACTAGATAGTCAGATCCCACACATACCAAGCATTTCAATCATACACACAATATGCTCGATATGTGTAAATACAACAAGGCATCACAACATGGCTCTACGACACAAGTACTTTATTTAAAGCTCAGAGAGCCATACATAACATACACATAGGTACGGGTCACACGACCCAACATTCAAGTCATACAATCATACAAACCAGCAGCGGAAGTAACTTGTCTGAGTACAGACAACTAGTAAAATAAAAGAGGCTTGGAAAGCCTAGCTATACTACGTGGTCCTTCACAAGCTCAGGATCACCACCTGGGCCTTAGCCTACTCATTGATGTCAACGTCTACGAAGAAC
>NW_021267966.1:0-1954 GCF_002162155.2 Triticum dicoccoides
TGATGAAAGGAGTGACTTCCTCTTATACACGTGCATTTGGTGAAAGTTGCCGCCGTGGATTTGAGAAAGTTAGTTTTGCTTCCTCTGGAATCATCCCAAGTCAGTCATGCATACGTGCGAAGTATTTTGTGGTCTGGAGACTTGCAACCTTCATTCCATATGTGTTCCGAGCACACCAAGCCACTGATTGAGTTGTTCAAAGATAAAGGAGTCTGTCCAAGGTGAACTCTTTGGACTTCCACGCGTGGAGACTTCGATGTCATTAATGATGGTTCCCCACCTGAACTCGGTAGTGTTTTATTATAAGACTACCACGTGGTCATGTTTGTCTGGGACAGCGTGTTCACATGTTTGTAGCAGAACCAGCTCATGTTTTGGAGCTTACTATCGTAGTTCATTCCCCGAGAATCTCGCAGCGTTGTCTCGTCGAATTGTGTTGCAAACTTTCATTTTTCTTCCTAGACTCGATGAGTCTGGAATATCCTGACACCAACCAGATCTGAATCTCAGGCAGATATGATGGTTTGGAACATTTCCCAAGAACTATAATATCGGTCCCTTGGAAACCGGTAAAGTGGATGTCGTGGTCAACACACCCCAACGGAAGACCTATTATTGCAGTATCTTGATTGAAGAAGTTGGCCACCTCTCCATAAGGATTTCGTAGGGTTTTACTCCCTAGTTGCCCCTATGGATTCTTGTGCTCCCGAAGTCCGACCTTTACTTGATGTTCTAGATATCAAACCATATCTATGAATGGGTTGCACTAGCACATCAAGAAGAACATTAGAAGCGGAGTGCTAAATGTCTCTCGGTCGATCATCCAGATTTTATTTCCTGGCCTCGCTAAGATGAAATCTGAGAAAGTGTTATCTTCCTTTGCATCTGCATCCTCCATCACCATTCATCATGGTAGTAAGTTGTTTACCGGACCCTTGACACGGATGTTGGTAAAACCTTGATGAATGTGGAAATGCTCAAGTTCTTGAGAGCACGCACAAGCGCTACGTGTTATCATCGGCACTAACTGGGATTCCTCTCAGTTTCCTCGGCAATGCTATGACCTCTTCAAACAGTGAATTCACTCCCTATTGTTGGGCTCTTCCCCAGTTACCAGAATCATTCCCAGCATTTGCATTTTGTTCCCAGCTTGCACCACCAATGTGCCATTCTACCATGGGTCTCTTCCATTTCCGGTGATAAGCAAATTCATCCATTGCGTTGTCTTCAACAAGGTAATCCACATCATCCAAGTTTGAGTATGCCATTCTACCGACCCCCTCCAAATGATCGCTCGAGAATTGCCTTAGGCTGGTTTAAAGAGTTTCAATGATCTCTGAATCAAAAGTAATTATTTTTGCCACTTAAGGGGATATCTCTACGAGTCACCTTCCCTAAGGTGTATCGTTATGGTATCATGGCAACTCAACTCCTCGCTACGTTGACAATCGATTACCACCTTCTTAAGCGTGAAATTGTGGTCTACCTAGTGAACCTTCGTCATCTACTTCACTCCATTCCTATGGATATATGCTTCGCCTCTCAGCTCGAGAGATGTTGCTATGTCTCATTCCGTGAGTTAATCCTGAGTTGTTCGACCTTCGAGAAGAACCATTCTTTTAGGATCTTTCCTTTCCTCTCGTTGTCATGTTAGTTGGAGTTCTCAGAGCAAGACTTCGAGACAAAGATGGTGATCGAATCAACGCTTTGATAAAGTGCACCCTGGATCGTGAAGATTGTACTAGTTGCGTTCCCCCTTCACCTTACCCTACGCTTGAATCTCGGGACGAGATTTTTGTTTAGTGGGGGTGAGTTGTCACATCCCTGGTCCTGTTATGCACTAGGCTAGACCTCATGTGAGCATCATGTTTTAATTCAAATGAAATTTGAATTGAGGAATTTTCAAAGCCTCAGAAACCTTCTAAAAATGATCAACATTAAAATCTCCTCAAAG
>NW_021267967.1:0-6654 GCF_002162155.2 Triticum dicoccoides
CCGCCACCACATCCCCTGCCCCCCTCGGTGAGCTCCCCCGCCATCCTGCCGCGTCCCCCGCTGTTGCCGTTGCTCCCCTGGCGCTGCTGTGCTGCTAGATGAATGGATGGATAGATAGTTAGATAAATAATTTTTTTATGTTTTTTTAATCTTCTTGCTACTGTTTTTAGGTGGATGGATGTATAGGTAAATTTTTGTTAGATGGATTCATGGATGTTGTTAGAATCATAGATGGTGGATGGATGGAATGTCGGTGAATTTTTTTAGGAACTTTGTTTGTCATAAATTTAATGCTAGGTCATGTTGATGAATGTATGTTGGTCAAGTTAATGATAGATGAATGGATGGACCCATCATAGCGAGCCGACCCGATGCAGCGAACCAAGGCACTGCATAGAACCGTGCACTGTAGTGAACCGGTCATGGCAGCGAGCGACTTTTTTTGGGCTGTTTTTTTGTTCGGTTTTAGAAAATGAAAAAATGTTTCTAAAAGTGAACGTTTTCTGAAAATTTGAGAACATTTGTTTTGAAAAATCTGACCATTGTTTGGAAAAAGCGCAAACATTATTTTGAAATACAACTTTTGAAAATGTCCAATTTGTGTCTAAATATCTTCTACACATTTTTAAAAACCTTTTCCCCAAAAAAATTCTAAACATTTTATGAAAACACGAATATTCGTTCAAAATCAAGACATGTTTTTGAAAAATCGAATATGTAGAAAATCTAGCATTTTTCTAAATTTTCGAATATATTATTAAAAAATAAATGAAATGAATAAATAAAACAAAAAAACGGACAAAACCGGTATAAACAGCCAGAGGCCAGGGTCGCGTGACCTGGGTGCCCACCCGGTGTTGTGGGCTCTAGGGCGCCTACGCTAGAAGCTCCCATGGTCACTACTGTAGGAATGCCAGTTTTGGGGGTGAATCCCTTTTTGGGCAAAAATTAAAACGCCAGCTTCGTGGGCATAACAGGGACGGACGCAGGATAGCGCATGCCACCTAAAAGGCGAGAAGTTGTGGTGGGCTGTGCGGCGCACCCGCCACTGCTAAGATGCATGGCCTCCTTTTGAGGTTACCACAGTTTTAGTTGTGGCGGGGCGAATTATTTGCCTGCCGTTGTTGGCAGACCGAGCAGCGACGGGCGGCATTGCTTGCCCGCCACTGTTAGGTTTCATCACGCGGCCAAATCTGAAAAGGCTTACCTGTGACGGCTCTATATTATCACCCGCCACTGCTATTTCTCCAAATTGGTTGTGGCAGATGACACGGTGTGCCCACCACTCATACGAGTTCACCTATAAGCCTTTTTCAGTAGTGGTTGTCGTCCTCTGGCCGCAATATCCCTGATCCCCGTCTTATTTTTTGACCATTTTTGCCCCTGTTACTTTCATTTCCTTCTAGTAATAAACATTGAAACAACATGTAAACTAAAAACAAACCATTGAGTCCGTGAACTGATAACTAATACAAATTGCCTCCATGCAAAGTGAATAAAAGTTTTTTTTATGTTATCGCCATCATGGTCAACATCTATCCTGTCGCCATGTAGTTTCTCCAGCAAGACACGGTGCACAACTGCGGTCTGGAGACTCATGAATTTGACCACAAGTAGAACAAAAAACGGAGGACCTCCTAATCCACGGGGGGTTGGAGGATACCCGCCAAACGTAGAACCCACCTGCATGATTTGGGCATGCCCATTTCACGTGGTCCGCATTCTTACGTTTCATTTTTATTTTATTCATGTTCCTCGTTGTTTTGTGTTTTACTATTAACCTTTATACATAGTAAATGTTCACAGATTTTTTAAAAAAATCAAAACTACAGAAAAATCGTAAAAGAATAAAATGTTTGTGAATTCAAAACAAACGTTCCCAATTTAAAAAAAATCACGAAGTTCATAAAATGTTTGCAGAGTTCAGAAAATGTTCACAAATTTTGAAAATGATAAAAGAATAAGAATGTTCGCCGATTTGGAAAATGTTCTTGATTTTTTCAAAAAATAGAAATTACAATATGTGCTGAAAAATTTCATAGGGTTTCCTTATTTCAGAAGAAATCCATGAGCGGAAGCTTGTGCCATGGGCAAATAAGTTTGCATGAGAGATCGTGCGAGAAAACGTAAGAGACCTTTCAGAGTATTGAATTTTAAGGGGGTGTGCAAAATTCTAAAAACGTTTAGGGCCCCTCATGCTCACTCAGTTGAGCTCGAATAATTTTCTTTATTGTTTTGATTTTTCCTCTGCTATGCAATTAGTCATTAAAGGCATGGAAGCTTCTTTGATCATTTGTTTGAAGGAGTATGCGAGTACTCGTGTAAGATTTTGTAACTTTTATGAACACCAGCTCGCTGCAATGCTCTCATTCAATTGTAACGACTCATGCTTCACGAACATAAATAACATTGTTCTCTCAACTACGATTTTGCTCTAGGACAAGAAAAAGTCAAAGCTTGGGAATCAAGATGAGTGCATTTTGCCTCATATTTTTCTCAGTGTTTTAACACCCTAGATGTAGGGTTTTCTATATTCTTCTGCAAATCGATCACCGATTGTTATTGTATTTTACCAGGATGCCCAAAACCAGACAAAATAAAGAATTGATTGGAAAAACAGCTAATTTTGGTCAAAAAAATATGTTTATTGTGAAGAGATGAACAGGTGGGAAGAAAATCGTGGTGCCTTCGGGTCTCCAGAAGAGCATACGACACGTCTCTCTCGTACCAATGGTCACCTTGCTGCCATTTTTCCTGATCGACTATTCTTACCTGATGCAACCAATCTTAGTTATGAGGAACAGAGAGACTCCACCATATGAAAGAGTACCAGAAACCTCACCTCGCTACGGGTAATCAGTAAAAGGGCCATGTCGCCATTGCTTTGCTCAAGCTGGCTAAGACATCGAGATTCACCATCTCCATCAACATCCACGCCATCGCCATCGCCATCGACTCTCTCATCCATCTCATTATAATCCAAAAACCTATTGTAGATCCGTACGTGTGTCACTTTAATCATTCACTCGCTATTATGATTACCTCTATGATGCGTTGTTTCCCCATGTCTGAGTAGTTTTGTAATTCTTGGGAATAAGGAGAAACCCTAGTATCGATATGATGCCTTACCGGGTTGATAAACGACAATCTCTAGGTAAAAGGCCATTTAATAAGACCGAAACTAGATTGAGGTAATCATGGGCCTTGAAGTAGAATGTGGTGGGGCTGTGGTCAACAAATGGTTGGCGAGGTGAAAGAAGGGATGCCACTCGGGGGCATCCCCAAGCTTAGTTGCTTGCTACTTCTTGAATATTATCTTGGGGTGCCTCGGGCATCCCCAAGCTTAGCCTTTTGCCAATCCTTATTCCTTCATCCATCGTAAGATCACCCAAAACTTGAAAACTTCATCACACAAAACTCAACAAAACCATCGTGAGATTCGTTAGTACAAGAAAGCAAATCACTACTATAAGTACTGTTGCAAACCCATTCATATTTTATGTTTGCATTATATCTACTGTATTCCAACTTTTCTATGGCAAAAAATCTTCAAATAGAACCATAGAATCATCGAAACAAGAACATGATACGTCTCCAAAGATGAGTTGGGGGCATGGTGGCGGAGTTTGGTCAAATCATAGAGGAAGTTCAACTCCACATAAAACATATTCACCCGGTTACTTATTACTCCGCCTATAAGATATGTCTGAAGTCAAATTTCATAAAGTTCGACCAAATTTATAGAATAATGTCATGTATACAAACACGCATCAAGAAATTCACTTGGTCGTAGAACAATCTCATGGCAATATGTATTACTTGTTCTTACAAATATAACATGTTTCCACATACCTAGACAAGTGAATGTTGGTGCTCCGAAACAAAAGACCACACCTAATGACCAAATGACAATTTAGCAGGGTGAATAACTACAGAAACTAGATGATTATACCTGTGTTGTTGCATGATTTTTTCATGGATTTTCATAGCAAGATCCACATAACAAAGATGACAATTTGAATTAATAATATCATAGATTTCATACAATAATATTGTAGATTTCATATAGGTAATTCTTGAAATTTACAGATGGTACAGGTAATTCTTGAAATTTACAGATGGTACAATTGATGCTACAAAATACGCTAGCTGATTATTGTAAAACTATGCTCATCCAAGTGTGTGCATGTATCACGTCATACTCTTGTGATCATGTTCAAATAGGACAGTAGCATCCAACTATTGGCAGCTAAACTTTTAAAAACCTTGCTATGCAGCTACTGTCATTAACAGTAGCATCCAACTATTGGCAGTACAACCGACTCCGAACTTGATTACATAGCTGCATAAGTATAACAATAATAACTGTTAAATTAATACCCAAATAAGCATGTTGAAAACGATATGCAAGTTGAACACGTGAAATGTTGGATGCTGGGCAGTTTAACTGAATCTTGTTAACTGCAAACAAACATAGATAAAATTACACCAAAAAGTAGCTTCCAGACAAAGAAAATTGTATAATAGCACACACATATGCAAAACTATATATCCAAATGCAAAACCTTATTTAAAAGGCTGAGAAAGGTCAGGATAAGTAAAAAATGTATAAACCTATGCCCACATATAGAGTAATGGTCTGTTTTATTGTGGTTTGCGCTAATCAACCTTAAAACTGTTACTGCCATGTGGCTCATAGGATAATCGAACAACTGAGAAGCAACATAGTAGGGTATGACTGGGAATGGAGGAATCAGGGAGAACCTGCTATGGAGCAACGATTGAAACAGGTCGCATGGGACATTGAAGGGCTACCGACGTGTCCAGCCTAGGATAATCCCTACCTCATACTAAGTATTGCAAGAGTAAACTGTAGAAAAAGTTGGTCTGCATCACTACCAGAATCGCCCCCTATGCCGATGGCCAGGGCCGTCGGCATATCCATGAATCCCGTCGGGACATACCTATGCCGACGGCCCCCGTTGGCATAGGGCCGTCGGCAACATATAAGTCGGCGTAGCCCGGGAGGCCGTCGACATAGAAAGGCCGTCGGCATAGTAGCTTTCCCAACGGGGGCCGTATATCTATGCCGACGGCCCTGGCCGTCGGCAACATTCACGTCTAACGACGGCCGCCGTCAAGTGTGACCAATGTCTGGTCGCCACGTGGCACACCTATTCCGACGGCTTAGTTTCAAACTATGCCGACGGTTAGGCCGTCGGCATAGGTATGCCCCGTGGGGTCCAGCTGTTACTCATGGGCCAGGGATATGCTGACGGCCTAGCCATCGGCATAGTGTCAACCTATGTCGACGGCTAGGTCATCGGCATATCCCTTCCTCAAGAGCTACAAGGTGCTGACACGTGGCATCTATGCCGATGGCCTAGCGGTCGGCTTAGTTGAAAAACTATGCCGACGGCTAGGCCGTCGACATAGATGCCACATGTCAGCAACTGGTAGCTCATGCTAGCCCTATGCCGACGGCCTAGCCGTCGGCATAGTTTGCATTTGTTTTTTTTTTGTTTTTTCTGTTTGTTTTCAAATCGATTCAATTCAAATATACAACACATATCAGCAGATATATATATGATGGAAATAGACATACATAACACATTAGGATATCATCCGGCACCATCACAACAATATATGCATAAGCATCATCACAATCATAAGCATAAGCATATAGAGAAGCACACAAGTCATCTAAAGGATCATCACCACACACAAGTCATCTAAAGAAACATAAGCATAAGCACACAAGTAGCCGAAAGGCTTAAGCGCCAGGACGTCGAGCACCGCGGAGGTCGTCACCACCAAGACCGCCGAAGCCCAGGTCGTCACTGCTAGAGGCAGCGCTACCGCCAAGACCGCCTCCACCTCCGCCTCCGCCTCCGTGGATCGGAGTGGTCGGGCTCCATTTCTCGGGAGTGCTGCAAAGACCACCGCCAACGGTAGATCCACCTGTTCCCTGGATGTTGAAAAGACATATTAACGGGATATATGACTGTATTGAAAGGCATGACATGCTTTGGGTGAATAGATCGGGGATGAACTAACCGGTGAGGGGCCAGCGTTCTGTGCCACAAACTCCTCAAAGGTCAGCAGCACTGGTTTTGCTGGAGGACATTGTGCTGGCTGTAACTGAGGACACCTGCTGGCCGCCATATCCTGAAAAGCCTGATGCATTTGGCGATCCCTCTGCACTTGGTGTTCATAAAGCCTCTCATGCCACGCCATGGTCTCCTGGCGTGTGTACTCCAGGTAGGCCTACGGTATGACATGATGGAACTCATAAAACTACTAAATGCGGAAAATAAAGTGAGCAATGAAGATAAGAGGGAAAATAATTACAGATTGTTGCTCCTGAAAGAGGGACTGTGCACTGGTCACTGGCTGGCTCGTGCGCTGGCTCAGGCTCGGGTCGATCCGACTTAGTTGTGTGTAGGAGATAGTAGGAGTGATCACAGCATCGAGAACCGCCTCCCGACCGTGCTCCTTGGGCCCCATGCTCACCACCGCCCTCTCGTCCAGATCCGCCGCAATGGGGCCAGGTGTGTCAGGATGTAACTTTAGATAAGCTCCGGGGTAGGCCTTCTTCCTCCCCGCGGTCTTCTTGCCGTAGTACTTGGGCTCGCCAGGCTTGGGGTCCTTCCG
>NW_021267967.1:8231-15043 GCF_002162155.2 Triticum dicoccoides
CTCCTCATCATCCTCCTCCTCGTCCTCCTCCTCCACCTCCTCCTCGGCCCCATCCCGAACCTCCTCCTCCTCCTCGCCTGCCTCGTCCTCCTCCTCCTCCTCTCTAGAGGAGGGTACCTCACTAGAGGAGGGCCTCGAAGAAAACACCCCTAAGTCGGTGAGGGTGCGCTCTTTCTGGCCGCGACCCCCTGTAGTGGCTCTCCCACCACCTCGCCCTCTAGGGGCTCTCCCCCCGCCCCCTCCTCCTCTAGGGGCACCTCTCCCTTGACCTCCCTGTGAGGAGTCATCATCAAGTAGCCGGGGGAGGATTACGTGCTCGACCACTCCGACTAGGCAGGCCGACGACCTTGCGTAGGAAACCCACGCCGTCGGCCTTCTCCTTGCCCATGTTCCACGAACCTGCATTGAAAAGAGAATAAGAAATTAGTAAAATAATGAAATGAAGGAAAAGGCATGATAATAAACACATTAATAAAAATGCATAAAAAGGCATATTCCTAAACTATAGAAAAAAAAGACTTGTAACGTACATCTGCTAGAAACCATATGAATCATCTCTGTTGTAACCTCTTTCTCGGTTCGTCTCATCATCACTATCAATCATATCATCTTCGTTGTCTGATGGAGGTGGAGGCTCTTCCTCGTCGTCAGCATCTTTGTTTAACTTGTAGCATAAGTATGCCATTTTCATTGACAATGGTCTCACCATCATTCCGTGCATCGTCGTTGTTTGGATCCACATCATCATCACTCAATGGTCTACCGTCATCGTTTCTAACCACATCATCATCATCAGGTTGCTCTTGATAGAACACTCCCTCGTATGTCATGGGGTTAATGTTGTAGTAATCGTCTTCATTCGGGTTCGGCAGCTTACCATGTGGCGACACCTTGAACACAACTTCCCAACCCTTTAGGTACTCTTTCTGGCATGGGTAAGGCAGATAATATACTTGTGTCGCATGGGTAGCCGCAATGAAGAGATCGGCTCCGGCATAGACGGTTGATGGTTTAACTTCGACCAAACCAATGGAAGGCGTATGTTTTACCCCCTCCCGCGGATCGAACCATCGACATTTGAACACAGGCAGACTTAGGGTCTCGCACCCCTGGTGGAATTTAATCTCGTATATATTTTGTCCCTTCCGTAGTAGTCTACTGAATTTTGACCGGGGGTGTACACTCCGGTATTTATAGTTTTGGGATCAGGCCGGCTGTTCTGGTGCTCCTCTGTATGGAAGTGATACCCATTCACATCATACTTTTTACATGTCATGACGGCAGGGTCAAAACCCATGGAAACCCATCTCAATTCATCATCCATAGATATGTTCAGAACTTTTCCCTACAAGTATAATTGAAATTGTTGCATGCATTAGTTAACTAATAAATGATGAACTAGGTATTTAATAGGGGAGTGTGGAAAATTACTTTCTCCATGAACCAAGCAACAAAATTTTTACGTCCAGGGTTTCCATGACGGAGAAGAGTAAGTGCCTCCGCCTGAGTAGGAGGATTCATTCCCGTCCATTCCTCTTGAACGAAATCACTAGAAAAAAGAAATGCGGTGTTAGACCGGGACTAAGTGAACATAGAACATGATGATGTGGAATACATAAAGGAATGGTGTGGTGGTATTACCTCATCCACACTTCCTCAACTTCCTTGATGTTGTGCAAGATATAGAACATGAGGTCCTCCTACACTTGTCGTGGCATGTTATAAGGTTTCGAGGCCCCAGCCCTCCCACCTTGCGCGTTGAATAGATGGAGCCTGGGTTGATACTTCGGCTCTTCTATATTGTATGGAGGCACCTTGTTATGCAGATGGGAAACGTGGTCTGGATAGTATGATGTCCTGAGGTCTGACACCTCCTCTAGGATAACTGCCTCAGCTATGTAAGCTTCAATCTTAGCTTTGTTTCCACATTTCTGTCGGAGATGCTTGTTCTGTCTCTCAAGGACGTACTGCCAGCGATTCTGCACAGGCCCTCCCAACAATACCTCGTTTGCGAGGTGCAGGATGAGATGTGTCATCGGTGTAAAGACGAAGCCTGGCGGAAATATCTTCTCTAGCTTGACTATCAACTCCGGTGCCTTCTTATGCAATTTTTCAATCACGTCTACTTACTTCTTTAGCACAGAGCGTGCGGAAGAAATGGCTTAGCTCGGCAAGCACTCGCCAGACATGCTCAGGGACATAGCCTCGAACCATCACCGGCATTATCCGCTCAATCCATACATGGTAGTCATGACTCTTCAGGCCGGTCACTTTGCCCGTTGAAAGATTGACTCCCTTACTTATATTTGATGCATAACCATCGGTGAACTTCAAAATGTGTTTCAGCCAGATAAGTACTTCCTTTTTTCTGGCAGTTTAAGGACATAGTCAGCATCTGGATTGAACCAGTTTTTTCGACCGCCTGTGGGAGGCTTCATGTTCAGACATGGTCTATCACAAATTCTCTGTTGATCGGCTCTAGCTTTAACGTTATCCGTCGTCTTATCATTAATGTTGGGGATCGTGTGGAAAAGGGACTCTGCCACATTCTTTTCGGTGTGCATCACATCGATATTGTAAGGAAGTTTGAGGTCCTTGAAATAGGGAAGCTACGAGAAGGGGGTAATGTGAGTCCAGTTGTGCGTCTCACCATATCCCTCGAAGCCTTTGGCTTTGGCTTTGCCTTTGCCTTTGACTTTAGGCTGGAGAGCTTTTAGCTGAGCAAGAACATCTGCCCCCGAAAATGTTGGAATCTCGGTTACTTCATGAACAACCCGGCCTTTCGTGAAGTTCTTCTTGTCTTCCCTGTCTGGATGGTCTGGAGGGAGGAACTGTCGATGCAGGTCAAAGGCTACATACTTGCCACCCTTACTCAGCCCAATCATTCACAGAGCCTGCATGCACACTGGGCATGGCATCTTCCCACTTGTACACCATCCACAGAATAGAGCATAGCCGGGAAAGTCATGCATGCAATAGTGCAACCAAACTTTCATCAAGAAATTTATCTGCAGATCCCGGTCGTATGTCAACATCAGGAAGTACCAAGAATGGTGCAAAGCATCCACCAGTGGCTGCATAAACACACCCAATTGCTTCCCCGGATAATCAGGCCCCGGAATGATGAGCGACAAGAACATGGTCTTGCGTTGCATTAGGGCACCGGGAGGAAGATTGAGCGGAATTACAAACACGGGCCAGCAGTTGTATGGATTGGACGACATACCATATGGATTCAACCCATCACCTGATATGGCTATTCTGACATTCCCAGCCTTGGCTGCTTCCTCGGGGTATTCTTCATCGAATGACTTCCATGCTTCCCCTTCCGATGGATGTACGATTTTTTTGGATTGTACCTTATACCTTCCTTGTGCCACTTCATCATTTTGGTAGACTCCTTCGTGATGAAAAGGCGCTGCAGTCTTTTTGTAAAATCAAGATACCGAAAAACCTTAACGGGGATGGTCAAAAGAAGGTTAGCAGTTATAGTTATATATCCAAAACCAATTTATTTTTTATGATTTCCCATGCTATTTCTAGCAGCAAACTGCCCCAAGAAAAACCATTTCCCATTCTATTACACATGCTTGATGTCATAATCTTCATGCTAGAGAAAGCACACTCAACACTTGTAATGCGAACTGGGAGTTTGTAACAAATATAAGTTATGCAATAACTACTAACATGAGGGGCATGCGGCTCCTATCGGCGATGAGCCATGAAGAAATAAGAGGATAAAGGTCCAAGGGATCAAGTGTGTGTCTTGCCCGGTGTCAGCGTGCTGCTCTACCTGAGAGGGAGGCGATCGAGGAGGAAGGAATTCGGTACGGTGGACCAAATCAGATCGGCTCACAACAAGTCACCATTCACCGCAAAAAAGAAAAGACGACAAGTCGCCATGGTACATGGAGATGGAGATGGAACCGGAGGCATGGTCGAATTAAATCATGATTCATGAAGGTTGGAGGTGGATGAGTCACATGCACATATACAAGAATGATGCTTCCATCGACGAACACCATTCCTCGACTAGGGCCCAGAATAGCAAGCTCACACGTGGGCGCACCATTGTTGGGTCGGCCTATTTGGTGATTCCTCGTATGGATTTTAGGGACCTTGCTGTTGGTTTTCAGCCAGGTTTTTCATTTTCTTTCCTTCTTCATTTTCTTTTTTCCATTAATTTTTATTTTCTACTCTAACCCTTTACTTTTTTCTGCGTGTAGGCTCTTGTTTATCTACTTTTTATATATTTTTAAACATTTTTTCCACATTACACAAAATATCGATATAATATGTACTTTTTAAGGAAATGCACGATAAACATTTAACAATTACACATTGAACATTTTTACGATACGTGATAAACATTTTGTATACCACGGAGAACATTTTTAAATACCCACGTGCATTTATTAAATACATGATGAACATTTTATTTCACATAAATGAGCACTTCTTCCTAAATACATGAATGCCTATAAAACAAATAAACTATCTTATTACATGAATATAGTTTTTGTACACACTAAACTATTAAATTCTATACATACAAATTTTTTGCATGTACATGAACTTTTTTTTTCATTTCCCGTAAATAACTCTAGTGCGAGGGAGAGGCCATGGCCAGGCACGCTGCCCTCGCCATTGCGGAGATCCCGGCGGTGAAGGGGAATAGAGAGGTCATGCCATTGTCGAGGAGGGCCATCTCAGCGCTTGTAATCGCACAAGATCCTAACAAATGTTAGTTAGGTTTAGGTCAAGTACATCTAGTTTAACAACTAGGATCTGTCCCCATGGTTGTTGTACTTATCATGTATATTGTAACCTTGACAATCAAGTAATTACACATATAAATACATGACCTGCCCCTCGGGGTATTGCACATCAAACTATTCTCTCTAACTTGGTATATGGAGCAACAAGATCCTATCTCCCACCATGGCCAACACCTCACCTAGCCCCTTCTCCAACACTGTCGGCACCCTCATCACCACCTCCGCCACACCCTCACCACCAGTTCCAGCTCCTCTGCCGCACCCACGATCACCTCGATCGAAAACCTCATCACCACACAACAATTTTATTCACATCGTAGACAAGACAAGAGACATCTTCACAGAACAATCTTATTTCACACATACGGGACATTATATCACAGTCCTCCATTGATCCCCTCAACAAATACCTTGGGTTGCAACACTTATGCCTCAACTCATACATTATCGAACTACTCACACATTGGGATTAGATCGTGGGAAGAAAACATTGAAGAACACATCTTGAGATTGATTGATTGCAATATGTCTTACAATGGATGCCTTGTGCGATGCACGATTATAAGTATGACTTGGATGGATGAGCACTATGGTGGTGGTGGAGATGGCGGCGGCTAGGGTTTGCAGATGAAGAAGAGGTCTTGGCTGCTGTGTTTGTAGTCTGGTGCTCTCTATGTTGACATTTCGATGGGGTCCCTTCCACGGAAGTTGCTCAGATGGACAATCTGCCTCGGAATTCATGCCATACGGGCGCCCATACAGGCTGCTGTTTTCACAGAAACGTCTCCTGATGAGTCTTTCTTCCTCCATTCTTCTTCCATTCCATTTCCACATGTGATTTGTTTCATGTTTGGCCCATTTCCTGTGGAAACACATCAAGGAGAGGGTTTGTGGAATCCTTTGCACCCATTAGTCATTAGTACCAATATCGGAGCGAATTTCTCTTTTTAATTGAAATATCTTGGTTTAAACAAAGGTGAAATTGGTGTAAAAGTATCACTCATCGGGTTCCAATTGAGAGGAAGGCGATTGAGGAGGAAGGGGATACAGTGGACCAAATCAGATCAACACACAACAAGTCGCCATGGTCTGTGAAGATGGAGCTGGAGCCATGGGGCGACTTGGGATGGTTGAATAAATTCATGATTCACGAAGGTTGGAGGCGGATGAGTCACACATGAAAAGGAAAGAATGATGCTTCCAAATCCATCAGTTCTTCTTCGGAAGTTGCTCCCACTAAATTCTGCATGAACAGTTCCTCCACAAAGATCTCTGCATATTCCCCATGTGGACTTGCATGTACTGTCTTCTCAACAGTTGCATCATCATGGAGAAAGAGCAAACCATCCCTCGATGCTTTTCCTGGAACAAGCCAGTGCATTTTATAACTAAATTTGCCCTTGCAGTTCCCTCTTTCTACCTGATGCATATCTTTTGAATGCAGTAATAACTCTTCATAAGTCATAACCACTTTGCTTCTCTCCACAAGTAACCTAGCCATCAGTCCATCGTTGTATTCAATCAAGCCATTCGATGTCTCGAATTTGCCAAAATAGAGCATTTAAACACTAAAGCATTCCTCTGGATCTCCCCTGGACAAAAAAGTGAAGCTTCATATCAGTACACACAAAATCAGTCGTTACAACAGTACACAAATAATTCAAACTTTATATCACTGCACAAGAAAATCAAACTTTATATTAGTACACCACCACACTCTAGTTTCTCTCTTCTCATTATATGCACGTATAGGCCAAGTTTCCCATCACTACTAGAAAAAACCTTATGCACAGGAGCTTACCAGTAGCGTTGTTTAGAAGGCAGCACTGCTACTAACTATCAGTAGCGCTTGGGAAGAAAGACCGTTGCCGGGAGGCTAGGTATACTAGTAGCGCTTATACGTAAAAAGCGCTACTGCTATTGATCATAGCAGTAGTGGGGGTTGTGAACGAGCGCTACTACTAAGGACACCTTATCCAACCCGCCCGCGCGCGTCCTCACTCTCCCCCTCACACTCACTCACTCTGTCGCGCG
>NW_021267967.1:17601-21236 GCF_002162155.2 Triticum dicoccoides
GATAGTCTCCATTCTCCATAATGGAGAGTCAGGGCCTATCTTGTTTTATTCTATTTTACCTTAGAGAGGGTAGTTAGGTCCTAGCTAGTACTCATGATCATGTGCTAAGAACAATTAAGTACGGTTGGTTAGATGACTATGATGATCACGAGTATGACATGTTATTATGATAACGAGTAGAAGTTGTATGATGATGATGAGTATAACTTGTTATTATGATACCAATGATGAGTTATATTATTATGATGATGCATGATGCTAAGTTGTTATATGAGCATGATGAGTTATTATATATATATCAGTGGGTGAAATGAACATGTATTAGATTCAAGTGAAGGCAACATATGGTGCACATCAAAAGTACCACTAATCCAAACTAGATCAAGTTTGGATTCGTAGTACTTTCGACATGCACCACATGCTGCCTCCACTTCAATCTAATCCACGTTCATTTCACCCACTATTACATATAATAACTAATCATTGTCATAAAATCATATGATGAAAGTAATATATATATAACTTATACAAATACAACGATAATAAGCTGCATTTCCAAAAATACAGGAAAATTTAGCAATAGCGCTTTTCGGAAGAAACGCCACTGCTACTTACTATTATCAACATCGCTTTTCATTACCAAGCGCTACTACTAATTAGGTACAGCACTAGCGCTGAAAAACCAGCACTACCACTACCAGTTAGTTGTAGCGTCTTACTGGTAGCGCTTGTACAAGCGTTACTACTAGTTATAAAACAAGCGCTACTACTAGGGTTATCCCTAGTAGTGCATGATTCCCCTCTCTTCTATAAAACAACCTGCTAGATTTGGCTGCCACAACTGGGGTCCAAACCATTGCGACCATGCAACCAAATCCGATGCTTCTATTTGTCCAGAACTGCGTCCTTCCCCAAACCCCAAAACCCTCACCGAGTCCTGCGAGGATAAAGTCATCAGTCGACCAGAGAGCTCACCTATGGTCATGATGTCGGCGGGCAGGGACGACGAGGCGACTGTCAACGCGAGTGGCGAGGCGGACGGGCGACGGCGGCGCGGTAGAGGGAGCGGTTGAGGGAGCAGAGTAGAAGGAAAGAAAGAAATCACCTGACCATTCCCTTCACGAGAAAACCACATGATTTAATCATTGACAAGTCATCTCGTCAAGTCATCACTGCCTATTCAAATACCGCCTAAAATTCTATCCAATACCGTCGAGCTGTTTTCTGTATGAAAATGATGTATCGGGCCAGAAGTGGGTTGGGCATTGTGGTGGACTTGCACGCGCGACAATACAAACTGATCGACTATTTCTAGGCGATTCCTATTTCGTACCTATTGCAAGTGCCTCTGTACTCGACCTTAAGATGATGTATTGGCTCAGTCTCTCAAAGGATTATAAGGATAAGATGTGCATTTTTAAGATTGAGTGTATGTGCATAAGTGTGACTGTATGTGTTTGGACTGTATATAAAAAAATAACCTACCATGTAACCCCACAAACGCCCTGTCCTCTGCCTGTGCCCGTCCATTCCACTTTTTTCCCACCAGTTTTTAAAATGTTCTAGAACCTTCTTTGAACCTTTTTTTTTCTTTTTCCTTTCGTTTTCTCTTTTTTTTTGTTTTTTCATATTTATTTTTATTTCTCCTTTTACCTTTCCTTTTCAAATCCGTGATTTTTTTCCCAAACTCGTTAACTTCTTTGAATTCATGAAGTTTTTTCAATTTGTGATTTTTCAATTTTTTTGCACAATTATAAATTTGGAAACAATTTGTAAGTTCATGATTATTAAAAATACCAGCATAATTTTCAAATTCATGAACATCTTTTCATGTTCAATACATGTTTTAAATTGATGAAATATTTTTTAAATGCATTCAAAATCCTTGAAATTTGGGATCAATTTGAAAATCCATGAATGTGTTTTGAATTTTGTGTGCATTTTATGAATAGACAAACATTTCCAGAAAACAATTTATCTAATTCAAGGAACATTTCCATACTGTTCATGTTTGGTTCATACCGGTTTTGTATGCTTTTCTGTTTTATTTATTTATTTGTTTCCTTTGCTTTTTTTAATAAACTGTGCGAATATTTAGGAAAAATGCTAGATTTTCTAAATTTTTTGCGGGAAAAAAAGTCTTGATTTTGAAAGAATATTCGTGTTGTCAGAAAATGTTCCCATTTTGGCAGGGAATTTTTTTGAAAAAAGTTTAGAAGATATATAATTTTTTTAAATGTTCAGAATTTAGATAATGTGTTCGGAATTTCAAAAAATATTTCTCACTCGGATTTTACTAAATCAGTAATAATTTATATGGATTGGAGGGAGTAGCGTTTTCACAAAAAATTCCAGTTTTTTAAAAAATATTTGGATTTTATAATATATATATATATGTTTTTTAAAACATATTTGACATTTTCAAAAGTTGCATTTCAAAATAATGTTTGTGCTTTTTCCAAACAAATGTTCTCTAGTTTTAAAAAAAAATCACTTTTCTATTTTTTTCGTTTTCTAAACTGAATAGAAAACCAGCAAAAAAAGGACGCCCGCTACCATGCCCAGTTCACTCCAGTGCACCGGCTCTACACAGTTCCTTGGTTCGCTAAATCGGGTGGGCTAGCCCAGTCGGGAGTTTGTCGTGCGAAGCGCGACAGTTTGACGCAATTGAACATAGCCCAGTACCATGGAGTCAATTACGTTGGAGTTAACAGATCGATCCATCGGGTCTCGTATGTGAGCTGTCTAGATTAGGGTTTCCTGTGCCACCGTCGCCGCTGCCAATTTAGGCCCCCTCGCCTCCGGCTGCCATCTTGGCGCTGAGAGGTGGGGGGACCTCGGATCTTCAAGACCTCTATGTTCTTCGTCAACGTCTAGTAATCATCATAGTTTTGTGAGAATGATTAAATCTCCTCTTGTTTTTTGGCGGTGCCATGAGATTAGAGAGTTGCTTTTAGGAAACCATTAATGCCAATGTTCGTGCGGTTGAAAGAGTAACAACATCGTTGCTTCAGTCCAGTTGCAGCCACTTTACCGAAGTCTTTGAAGTATTTCTTCAAGATTGATACCACGAAGAAGGTGTTTTGAACAGCTTTCATTGTAATTCTTAGTCGTTGGAGTTACTTTGTATTTCCTTAAATCTTAGATTTAAATTAGTGTACCTGTAATTGTTATGCCTATGAATAAAGTTACTGGTGTTTTGGAAAAAATTACGTTGGGGTCCACGTCCGGCTCGGACTAGAACCGATTAGTTGGACTTGTAAACAAACCGTGAGAAGAGACCAAAGATATAGTACTACGTTGCTGCCATCAAATCGCCTGTGTTCGAGCTCCCTAATTAGCCTTTTGTGTACGTACGCGTGCATCAACTCAGCGTAATCAGCTACATCTACGAGCCAACAGAGCACTCCCGGCCGTGTGTTCCTTCCCCAAGCTACATCTTTTGCCTTGCCTTGGCGGCGTACGTCGACATGAAACGCCAACAACACGGCGAGGTGGACGCCGGAATATGCCGCCGCCGTAGCCCACGTCTCCATCCCCAAATCCATGCCAGTGACGTGGGCGCCACAGTGGCCCGCCGACGCAGCACGCGTCTCCATCCTCAGATCCACACGAGCGACGAGGGAGCCCGACTC
>NW_021267968.1:0-1206 GCF_002162155.2 Triticum dicoccoides
GAGATGGAGATCACAAGCACGAGATGATGATGGCCATATCATATCACTTATATTGATTGCATGTGATGTTTATCTTTTTATGCATCTTATCTTGCTTTGATTGACGGTAGCATTATAAGATGATCTCTCATTAAATTATCAAGAAGTGTTCTCCCTGAGTATGCACCGTTGCCAAAGTTCGTCGTGCCCAGACACCACGTGATGATCGGGTGTGATAAGCTCTACGTCCATCTACAACGGGTGCAAGCCAGTTTTTGCACACGCAGAATACTCAGGTTAAACTTGACGAGCCTAGCATATGCAGATATGGCCTCGGAACACGGAGACCGAAAGGTCGAGCGTGAATCATATAGTAGATATGATCAACATAACGATGTTCACCATTGAAAACTACTCCATCTCACGTGATGATCGGTTATGGTTTAGTTGATTTGGATCACGTAATCACTTAGAGGATAAGAGGGATGTCTATCTAAGTGGGAGTTCTTAAGTAATATGATTAATTGAACTTAAATTTATCATGAACTTAGTACCTGATAGTATCTTGCTTGTTTATGTTGATTGTAGATAGATGGCTCGTGCTGTTGTTCCGTTGAATTTTAATGCGTTCCTTGAGAAAGCAAAGTTGAAAGATGATGGTAGCAATTACACGGACTGGGTCCGTAACTTGAGGATTATCCTCATTGCTGCACAGAAGAATTACGTCCTGAAAGCACCGCTAGGTGCCAGGCCTGCTGCTGGAGCAACGCCAGATGTTATGAACGTCTGGCAGAGCAAAGCTGATGACTACTCGATAGTTCAGTGTGCCATGCTTTACGGCTTAGAATCGGGACTTCAACGACGTTTTGAACGTCATGGAGCATATGAGATGTTCCAGGAGTTGAAGTTAATATTTCAAGCAAATGCCCGGATTGAGAGATATGAAGTCTCCAATAAGTTCTATAGCTGCAAGATGGAGGAGAACAGTTCTGTCAGTGAGCATATACTCAAAATGTCTGGGTATAATAATCACTTGATTCAATTGGGAGTTAATCTTCCGGATGATTGCGTCATCGACAGAATTCTCCAATCACTGCCACCAAGCTACAAGAGCTTCGTAATGAACTATAATATGCAAGGGATGAACAAGACTATTCCCGAGCTCTTCGCAATGCTGAAAGCTGCGGAGGTAGAAATCAAGAAGGAGCATCAAGTGTTGATGGTTAA
>NW_021267969.1:0-1498 GCF_002162155.2 Triticum dicoccoides
AGATCATTTGAACAAACTATGCCATGAATGTGGCCATAAGATTGATCATTTGGCTTGAAAGTCATGAATCTTGAGAGATGATAGCTCATTTCTTAGAATTTTTTTTTAAAATAATTGCCGTATTACAAGTTTGTTATTTTTCTTGGGAACTTGGCCACATACAATGACACAATGCGAAGGTTTCCCAATTTTTTGATTTTTTTTTTGAATTTTTTATGCCCATTTTAAAATGCGATCAAAACGGCGGGCTTGACCGTTCCTAGCTAGTGGTTGAATCTTGGAAAACTTTTGGCGTTTCTCTGATTAAATAGATACTTATGTACCTAGAAATGATTTTTTTTAAAAATAAATAGCAAACTATGAGGCAGCTGCAGTTCAAATTTGACCCGCTTCCAACTGAATCGGCGGAAATTTGTCTTTTTCACGAGAGGTGGATCAAAACTTTTTACACCCAACCATTTTGTCAATTGTGCATTAAATATGTCCTAGTATTTTAGAAAATTGATTTGGTCCAATTTTGGAACAATTATTTGGTAGTTCCTTCACAAAAAAACCTCCTTTCGGGCATTCAGAAAATGAAAAATGGTTTTTTCGTCCAACGAAAGTGAAAACTTCCTTAGGCAACATTGTTTGCCATTCCAATATGCACCCTTGTGCACAATATGAGATCATTTCAACAAACTATGCCACGAATGTGGCCATAAGATTGATCATTTGGCTTGAAAGCCATGAATCTTCATAGATGATAGCTCATTTCTGCGAACACTTTTTTAAAATAATTGCCGTATTACAAGTTTGTTATTTTTCTTGGGAACTTTGCCACATATAATGACACAATGCGAAGGTTTTGCCAATTTTTTGATTTTTCTTTTAGTTTTTTATGCCCGTTTCAAAATGCTGTCAAAACGGCGGGCTTGACCGTTCCTAGCTAGTGGTTGAATCTTGGAAAACTTTTGGTGTTTCTCTGATTAAATAGATACTTACGTACCTAGAAATGATTTTTGTAAAAAAATAAATAGCAAACTATGAGGCAGCTGCAGTTCAAATTTGACCCGCTTCCACCTGAATCGGCGGAAATTTGTCTTTTTCACGAGAGGTGGATCAAAACTTTTTACACCCAACCATTTTGTCAATTGTGCATTAAATATGTCCTAGTATTTTAGAAAATTGATTTGGTCCAATTTTGCAACAATTATTTGGTAGTTCCTTCACAAAAAAACCTCCTTTCGGGCACTCGGAAAATGAAAAATGGTTTTTTCGTCCAAAGAAAATGAAAACCTCCTTAGGCAACATTGTTTGCCATTCCAATATGCACCCTTATGCACAATATGAGATCATTTGAACAAACTATGCCACGAATGTGGCCATAAGATTGATCATTTGGCTTGAAAGCCATGAATCTTCAGAGATGATAGGTCATTTCTGAGAACACTTTTTTAAAATAATTGCCGTATTACAAGTTTGTTATTTTTCTTGGGAACTTTGCCACATATAATGA
>NW_021267970.1:0-26740 GCF_002162155.2 Triticum dicoccoides
CTTATTCACCCTAGTTCTCCGTCCAGGAGTTGCAAGTAGTTTCTGGTGTTTGTAGCCTACTGGAGGCCGTGGACAGCGCTGACCGTAGGGGTGGGCTGTGATGCGGTAGGTACGTGGCACGGTGTACCGAATACCCGTTAGGTATCTCGGGAACCCTGTTCACATCGTTCGGGGCCGTATGGGAAACCTCGGCCGGACTCCCTGCGGATGGAACCTGGATAGGCGATAAACCTGGACTAGAGGCTTAGGTGATTAGGTAGGTCGTGGCCGACACCCACGTTGGGCTTCCGCTTGAAGGTTGCCGAGTACATGTCGTGTAAACGACGGTAAGTGGTGGGAGCGTGTATGAAGGAGTACACCCCTGCAGGGTTAACATGATCTATTCGAATAGCCGCGTCCGCGGTAAAGGACTACTTGGTTGCCTATACAGTTCATAGACAAGTAAATAGAAACTACTAAAAGCCTCAAGATAAGAGTGAGTGCCGAGGATGGCTCTTCCGTAGGAAGACGGAGGTGGATCCTCGGTGGTGTATTGAAGTGGTGAGTAGTGGACTCGTGTGCGCAAAACCATTTCAAGTTGGAGTATCGTAGGATAGCCTAGCCAAGAGTCAAAGCTGGCTTGCTGCAATAAGTCCACCAACCCTTCTTGATACTAAGCATGTATGTAGGATCTGATGTAAGTCTTGCTGAGTACCTTTGTACTCATGTTGCTATAATCTACATTTTTACAGAAGACGCTGCAACCCCTTCTGATGGGTTCTATGTAGACGTTGACATCAACGAGTAGGCTAAAGACCCAGGTGGTGACCCTGAGCTTGTGAAGGACCACGTAGTATAGCTAGGCTTTCCAAGCCTCCTTTATTTTACTAGTTGTCTGTACTCAGACAAGTTATCTCCGCTGCTGGTTTGTATGACTGTATGATTTGTATGTTGGGTCGTGAGACCCGTACCTTTGTGTATGTTATGTATGGCTCCCTGAGCCTTAAATAAAGTACTTGTGTCGTAGAGTCATGTTGTGATGTTTCGTTGTATTTGCACATATCGAGCATATTGTGTGTATGACTGAAATGCTTGGTATGTGTGGGATCTGACTATCTAGTTGTTTATCTTTAGTAGCCTCTCTTACCGGGAAATGTCTCCTAGTGTTACCGCTGAGCCATGGTAGCTTGCTACTGCTCTGGAACACTTAGGCTGGCCGGCATGTGTCCTTCGTTCCTGTGTCTGTCCCTCCGGGGAAATGTCACGCTTTGAGTACCGGAGTCCTGTTAGCCCGCTACAGCCCGGTTTACCGGAGTCCTGCTAGCCCAGTGCTACAGCCCGGACCCACTTGCTGATGACCGACACGTTCGAAGCTGGGTCATGGATGCCTGTCCCTGTAAGTCTGTGCCACTTTGGGTTTACGACTAGTCATGTCAGCCCGGGCTCTTTATCATATGGATGCTAGCGACACTATCATATACGTGAGCCAAAAGGCGCAAACGGTCCCGGGCAAAGGTAAGGCGACACCCGTGGGGATACCGTGCGTGAGGCCGCAAAGTGATATGAGGTGTTACCGGCTAGATCGATGTGACATCGAGTCGGGGTCCTGACAGCGTTTGGACAGAGATAAAAATCAAACCAATATTTTTAGTGGCTCATGGACATTTATTTTGGGCATTTGGAATTAATGCATAAATATTTGCTTTGGAAATATATTTCTATATATATTAATATATGTCCAAATATTATGCCAATTATAAAGGAGTTCTGGAATAATATATCTAGCCCCTGAAAAATTTGGCATAAGTTAAATAAATGATTTAATATATTATTTAAATCAAAACAAATGTCAGAAATTAGAAAACAGAAAAAAATAAAAGGGAGAAGCTTACCTGGGCTCCTCCACTGTGCAGCCCATCCAGCTGGCCGGCCCAGCCAGCAGGCGGCCCAGCCCGTCTCCCTCCTCTATCGTCTTCGTCCCGACAGAGGGAGGGGAGTGTGGCCGGCGCGCGCGCGCCACCGCGCCACGCCACCTCTCTCCCTGCCTGCCTGCCCTCCCCTCCTCGCCTCGATGCCCTGGACGACGCCACGCCTCCCCCCCTGCTCTCTCTCACTCGCCCTCGGCTCTTCCCTCCTCTCCCTCGCTCTCTCTCTCACGGCCGAACACCACCGTCGCCGCCGTTCGCCTTAGCAGCCGTCTCCGGCCACCCCTCGCTCCCCCGACTAGCTCAGAAGCTCCGCCACAACCCCCTCTTCCTCCCCACCGCTCCACGGGCCTCCGGAAGCCCTGCATCGCCGCCACGTCGCCGTTCCCCTCTTCGGGCTCCGACCATCATCGCCGTCGAATTCGCCGTCTCCAGCGCGTCTCCGAGCCCGCTTCGACGCCCACTGCAACCGCGGTGAGCCCCCGAGTCGTTTCCCCCTTCTCCCCTGGTCTCTTTCGACCTCTAGGCCTTAGCCCCACCTTGGCCGAGAGCTCCACACCGCCGGCGATGTCGCCGTCGTGGCCACGGTCACCGTAGCGCCCAACCGAGCACACTATCGTGCTCCACGCCTCACTAGGAGCACGCAGCACGCACCAACGCCTCCCCAAACCCCCTGCAACGCCGACTCCGACCGCACCCGAACTCCGGCGGCCGCAGCCGAGCTCGCCGCCGTCGACTCCGGCCACCCCAGGCCCAGCCACGGCCACCGTTCGACGCGCGGGAGCAAGAGCTCTCCAACGAGCCCAAGAACGGCCTCGCCCGTGCCCTGTAGCGCGATCCCGCATCGCGCCGCCGTCTAGGGCCTCGCCGGCGTCACGTCGCCGGTGGGTTTGACCCACTTTGACCACGGCAGGAACCCCCCTGAGTCCCTGACAGGTGGGCCCAGCCCTGTAGCTAATTAGGATTAGCGCTAACCACTGTTAGTTAACCCCCTGACACTGACTAGTGGGCCCCAGCGCCACTAATTAGTAATTAGGATTAATTTAACCCTGTTTAACCCCCCCTGTCACTGACGTGTGGGCCCCACACGTCAGGTTTGACCTCAGCCAGCCGCAGTTGACCACTGACGTCATGCTGACGTCATGCTGGCGCAATAATTATATTTCTGGATTTAAATTAAATCAGGAAATTCCAGAATATTACTTAAACTTCAAAAATTCATAACTTTTATTCTGTAACTCCAAATTGGACAAATTATATATGAAAAATGATCAGAAAAATCCAATCTATCCATCTGTACTATGTTCATGCATGATCAAACAAGTTAAATTGATGTTTCAAGCAGAACAAGGAAAAGCACTTTAAAAGGCCATATTTGAATTTGAAATTTGAATCCTTGATTCAAATTTGTTCAAACCCTTCTGGTTTTAGTTGCATTAGCCCAACACACTCATATTGCTATGTTTCATGCATGCATCATATTGTTGCACATTGTTTGGTGATGGTTGTGTGTCGGTGTCCTTTGTGACAGGTTCTGCCTCTGAGGAGTACCGCGATTACCCTAACGAAGAACCGTATCAGTGCATCGAACCATCAGGCAAGCAACCAACCATTTGATCATATCGATACAATCCCATGTTCTTGCTCCTGCTCTCTTTTACTGCATTAAGACAAGGCGATTCAAACTGCTGTGTGCTACGGTAGTTGAACCCATTTCCTCTGCATGACCTGTCATTGCCACAGTAACTAGATGAAACCCACTAGCATGTGTAGGAGTTGATTGAGCCCTATGTATGTGTTGTTCCTACCTTGCTATGCCTGCTATGCTTAGAGTCGTGTCAGGTCTGGTTCATCTGGGTGATGGGCTAGAGTGAAATGATTATGTCGGTAATGGGAGTGGTGTGGTGAACACGATTTGGTAAAGGTATCGATGAGAGGCCATGTAGGAGTACATGGTGGGTTGTTTCATTGAAGCCGACCTTAAGCACTGAGATCTGTATGTGTGATTTAAGAATCAGCTACTACCATGCATTGGGCCCGAAACCAATGGACCCTCTCGGCTTCTTATTCACCCTAGTTCTCCGTCCAGGAGTTGCAAGTAGTTTCTGGTGTTTGTAGCCTACTGGAGGCCGTGGACAGCGCTGCCCGTAGGGGTGGGCTGTGATGCGGTAGGTACGTGGCACGGTGTACCGAATACCCGTTAGGTATCTCGGGAACCCCGTTCACATCGTTCGGGGCCGTATGGGAAACCTCGGCCGGACTCCCTGCGGATGGAACCTGGATAGGCGATAAACCTGGACTAGAGGCTTAGGTGATTAGGTAGGTCGTGGCCGACACCCACGTTGGGCTTCCGCTTGAAGGTTGCCGAGTACATGTCGTGTAAACGACGGTAAGTGGTGGGAGCGTGTATGAAGGAGTACACCCCTGCAGGGTTAACATGATCTATTCGAATAGCCACGTCCGCGGTAAAGGACTACTTGGTTGCCTATACAGTTCATAGACAAGTAAATGGAAACTACTAAAAGCCTCAAGATAAGAGTGAGTGCCGAGGATGGCTCTTCCGTAGGAAGACGGAGGTGGATCCTCGGTGGTGTATTGAAGTGGTGAGTAGTGGACTCGTGTGCGCAAAACCATTTCAAGTTGGAGTATCGTAGGATAGCCTAGCCAAGAGTCAAAGCTGGCTTGCTGCAATAACTCCACCAACCCTTCTTGATACTAAGCATGTATGTAGGATCTGATGTAAGTCTTGCTGAGTACCTTTGTACTCATGTTGCTATAATCTACATTTTTACAGAAGACGCTGCAACCCCTTCTGATGGGTTCTATGTAGACGTTGACATCAACGAGTAGGCTAAAGACCCAGGTGGTGACCCTGAGCTTGTGAAGGACCTTGTAGTATAGCTAGGCTTCCCAAGCCTCTTTTATTTTACTAGTTGTCTGTACTCAGACAAGTTACTTCCGCTGCTGGTTTGTATGACTGTATGACTTGTATGTTGGGTCGTGAGACCCGTACCTTTGTGTATGTTATGTATGGCTCCCTGAGCCTTAAATAAAGTACTTGTGTCATAGAGTCATGTTGTGATGCTTCGTTGTATTTGCACATATCGAGCATATTGTGTGTATGATTGAAATGCTTGGTATGTGTGGGATCTGACTATCTAGTTGTTTATCTTTAGTAGCCTCTCTTACCGGGAAATGTCTCCTAGTGTTACCGCTGAGCCATGGTAGCTTGCTACTGCTCTGGAACACTTAGGCTGGCCGGCATGTGTCCTTCTTCGTTCCTGTGTCTGTCCCTTCGGGGAAATGTCACGCTTTGAGTACTGGAGTCCTGTTAGCCCGCTACAGCCCGGTTTACCGGAGTCCTGTTAGCCCAGTGCTACAGCCCGGACCCACTTGCTGATGACCTACACGTTCGAAGCTGGGTCATGGATGCCTGTCCCTGTAAGTCTGTGCCACTTTGGGTTTACGACTAGTCATGTCAGCCCGGGCTCTTTATCATATGGATGCTAGCGACACTATCATATACGTGAGCCAAAATGCGCAAACGGTCCCGGGCAAAGGTAAGGCGACACCCGTGGGGATACCGTGCGTGAGGCCGCAAAGTGATATGAGGTGTTACCGGCTAGATCGATGTGACATCGAGTCGGGGTCCTGACAGCGTTGGCATCAGAGCCGGACTGCCTGTAGGTTCTCCAAGCCAAACTGGTCGATGTTGAGTCTAGAAATTCTTTAGTTATATGTAGGGGAATTGTTTGTGGGTTGGAACGTAAGGCTCTTTTTACTCCTTTATCTTATGACATTCTGATCTGAGTCAGTCCATTCTCCACCGGGGGTTAAGGAATTAGGATCTATTCTCTCTATCAGGATCACGTGTTACCAATCAGTAGTACCTTATAAGTTTGATGGATACAAGCCTAGTTCAGTTCTACTACCACATTATGTTGTTAGAATGGATTCAGAACTTTGATATGATGATGTTGAGTGTGTACGAAATCCTTTGTCAAATGTCTCAAAATCCTTCTTGAGCATTTACAGCTGTTATGCTGCCGAAAATTTGCTAGAAATTCTAATGCCTTTGCATTATGATTGTGCTTTCAGATGGCCACTCGCGACCCCAATCAAGTGGTTCACCTGACTCGATGCCTAGATGTACCCGGCCATACTGCCAAGTTGGTCAGGGTAATGACTGAGGCTGGATACCGCTGGTATCCCGAGTACACGGTCGAAGAGCAATTCTGAGACTTTAATCAAAGCCAGTATCTCTGCACTGTCAGGATATTTCCATCTTATCCTGGATCCACCGAGCCTCTTCACTGCTCCTATGGACTCGGGGTTACTATTGAGATGGTTGTGCAGGACGCCGCCTACTCTATGATGACCATTATGCGAGTCAGATCTGGTATATTTCGGGACTCTGATTTCCGGTATATGCCAGGATCACTTCCGGGAGCACAAGGGTATCTCCAGGCTATTTATGCTGACCCCACTCAGGAGGATTCACGGACTCGCACCACTGCTGAGATGCTCGAGGATAAGGACCGTGAAAATCAGGCCTTGAGGTTAGAGCTCTTCAATACCCGTGCTGACCACTGGGCCACTTTGACTCGGTTCGCACCGGCGGTGCAAGCTGGATTCTCAGATATGCGCGATCTCTATCCTGTGAGATCTGCTCTGCCAGACGTGATGGTTTGGCGTGATGTAGGAGGCATCACCCCACCTCGCGGTCCCCGCAGGCCACCGTCTGTTGGTCCAAGGCCTCATCCTAGCCCCTATGGTCCACAAGCTCCGCGAGATCATCTGTTTCCGGATGATCATGTTGAGCTTCCAGGCTATGGAGGTGACTTTTACGAGGACTACTACGGATCGGTCTGAGTTAGTGGTAGTATCACTAGTTCGCACTAGCTGTGTCGTCTATCGTCCCGCGTGACTCGTGGGATATGACCTAGTTTGTACTCTTTCCGGAGGTGTAGAAAAATAATGTATAGGAGCTTGGAATGCCTCCGATGAGATGTAATCCTTTTCTCACCGTAATAGTACTTTGTTTGGTCCTGTACTAAACCCTGTATGGTGTGTATGACGATGGAATAAAAGAAGCAGTTTCTGTTTTTACCATGTCATACGGATGATCATCTTGCATTTCGAGTTATTCCTTACATTCTGTATCCTATGTCAGAATTTTATCATTCTGACTAAATCATTGTCCTGTTACCTAGGATGGTCAACACGCGCGCTAACCCTGCTTCTCAAGAGCAGGCCGAAGGCAGTGAAGGCAGGAATGAAAATCTGCCTCATCCTCCTTCACTAGCCGAGGTTATGATGGAAGCTGAGAGAAACAAGCGGGAGACCAACCGTTTGTTGGAGCGTATTGAACAGAACACGGCACACCATCAGAGGACTAACGTGGTGTCACTCAGTGATTTTATCAAATTACATCCACCCACGTTCCACCACTCCGTCGAGCCTCTCGACGCTGATGACTGGCTTCGCAGTATCTCTCATAAACTGCGTTCCGCGCTGGTAGCGGAGGCTGACAAGGTCACCTTTGCTGCATATCATCTTGAAGGCCCCGCCAGTCTATGGTGGGAAAATTATGGAGCTATGCGCCCAGCGGGCCATGTCACTACTTGGGCTGAGTTCAGCGAGGCTTTCCGTGAGCATCATATTCCGGAGGGTCTCATGGACCGCAAACGTGAAGAATTTTGCAGTTTCACCCAAGGCCGACTTTCTGTGGATGTTTACAGCAGGGAGTTTGGTAATCTCGCACAATATGCAACCGAGGAAGTTTCTACTGACGCCAAGAAGCAAGCAAGGTTCCGTAAGGGCCTTAGTCCTGAGCTTCGCCGTGACCTCCGTCTGCATGAGTGCACATCTTTTCAGAAACTTGTCAACAAAGCCATCAGTGCTGAAACTGGTCAGACTGACTATGACGCAACACGCAAGCATGGCCGTGATATGGGTTCCTCATCCGGTGCTGGTCCTCAGAAGCGCCGCGTGTGGGTACCCAACACCGCCCTGCCACCCAGGTTCACACCGAGGCCATCCTTCCAGGCGCCTCGCCCCGTTCAGCAGTCTGCACCGGCCAAGCCCTATGGGGGTCCAACTAACAATGCTCCTCCACGTACCAGTTCCGTGACTTGTTTCAAGTGTGGGGAATCTGGCCACTATATGCGTGAGTGTCCCCAGACCAACCCCAACCAGTCTGCTAAAGCTGTTGGCCGTGGCAAGCCAACAGGAAAAGTATTCCACGCCAAGCCGGTCACCGCTACACGTGGCCATGTCAACTGTATCTCTGCCGAAGAAGCTCAAGAGGATCCCAACGTCGTTCTCGGTACGCTTCTTGTTAATTGCCACCCGGCATCTGTTCTTTTCGATACAGGAGCCTCTCATTCTTTTATATCTGAAAACTATGCTCGCTTGCATAACGTCGCATTCGGTGATATGCCAACCTCTATGGTAATTCAAACTCCGGGATCCAAATGGCAAACTTCTAGAGTAAGCCATGGAAATGAAATCCAAGTCGACAGACTTGTTTTCCTTGCCTCTTTGATAGCCCTTAAATTTTCAGATATCAATATCATTCTGGGTATGGACTGGATGTCAGCTCATCAAGCCAAAATTGATTGCTTCTCTAGGACTGTTCAACTCACCCATCCTTCGGGGAAGATAGTCAATGTCTTGACCCGAATAGCCAAGCGACAATTATATTCTCTTAACGCCAGCCCTTTGCCAGACCTTGAGGACGTTCCGGTAGTCCGTGACTTCCCGGATGTCTTCCCAGAAGAATTGCCAGGTGTTCCACCTGACAGGGATGTTGAGTTCGTAATAGACCTCATTCCGGGAACCGTTCCGATTGCTAGAAGACCCTATAAGATGGCACCCCTAGAACTAGCCGAGCTTAAGAAACAACTCGATGAGTCCTTGAAAAAGGGTTTCATCCGACCTAGTTCATCTCCGTGGGCTTGCCCCGTCCTATTCGTCAAGAAGAAGGATGGTACGGACCGGATGGTTGTAGATTACCGACCTGTCAATTTGGTCACAATCAAGAACAAATATCCGCTTCCCAGGATCAACGACCTGTATGATCAGCTCGCTGGATCCTCAGTCTTCTCCAAGATGGATTTGAGGTTGGGCTACCATCAAATCAAAATCAGAAACGGAGACATTCCTAAAACGGCCTTTGTTACTCGTTATGGCCAATACGAGTACACCGTCATGTCCTTCAGTTTAACCAACGCTCCAGCCACCTTTTCTCGGTTAATGAACTCAATCTTCATGGAGTATTTGGATAAATTCGTTGTAGTTTGCCTCGATGATATACTCATCTACTCCAAGAACGAGGAAGAACATGCCGAACATCTAAGGCTAGTGTTGCAGAAACTTCGAGAGCATCGCCTTTATGCCAAATTTTCTAAATGTGAATTCTGGTTGCCAGAAGTGACCTATCTGGGTCATGTAATATCTGGTAAAGGTATTGCTGTCAACCCTGAGCGAGTTCAAGCCGTCCTTAACTGGACTCCACCTGAATCGGTCAAGCAAGTTCGGAGTTTTCTAGGCTTAGCGAGCTATTGTCGTCGCTTTGTCGAGAACTTCTCCAAGGTTGCCAAACCTCTAACCGAACTCCTCAAGAAAGATAAGAAGTTCGAGTGGACTCCACAATGTGAGCACAGCTTTCAGGAACTGAAAAGACGCCTGACTTCTGCTCCCGTACTGGTACCGCCAGACTTCTCCAAGGATTTTGTTATCTACTGCGACGCCTCGCGACAAGGACTAGGTTGCATTCTCATGCAAGATCGACACGTAATTGCCTACGCTTCACGGCAATTGCACCCACATGAGGAGGATTATCCTACTCATGATCTAGAGCTTGCAGCTGTAGTCTGTGCACTTAAAACCTGGCGACATTACCTCCTCGGTAATCGTTGCGAAATATTCACTGATCACCAAAGTTTGAAGTACATCTTCACCCAACCGGATCTGAACCTCAGGCAAAGACGTTGGGTTGAATTGATCACAGATTTCGATTTAGGAATAACCTACACCCCAGGGAAAGCCAACGTCATGGCTGATGCGCTAAGTCGTAAATCTTATTGTAACAACCTGATGTTACAACAAAGTCAACCGCTTCTCCATGAGGAATTTCGGAAGCTTAACCTTCACATTGTTCCTCAAGGTTTTCTTTCCACATTGGTGGCAAAACCTACCCTTACGGATCAGATTATCAAGGCACAGAAGGTAGATCCGGGAATCTCCCGCATCAAGAGAAACCTTCGGAAAGGAATTGCGAATTGCTTCTCCATTAATGATCAAGGGGTCGTATACTTCGGGAATCGACTAGTGGTTCCCAAAGTGCGAAACCTGAGGCGTTTGATCCTTAAGGAAGCTCATGAATCTCCTCTCACCATTCATCCCGGTAGCACTAAGATGTATCAGGACCTACGCTAGAGGTTCTGGTGGACTAGGATGAAGAGAGAAATTGCTCAGTATATTGCAAATTGCGACGTCTGTCGTCGTGTAAAAGCAGAGCACCAACGGCCTGCTGGCACCCTTCAACCCTTAGCTATTCCTGAATGGAAATGGGATAAAATTGGTATGGATTTCATTACCGGTTTTCCCAGGACCAAGAGAGGGAATAATGCTATTTTCGTCGTGGTCGATCGTCTTTCCAAAGTAGCCCATTTCCTACCTGTTCGAGAGAGTATAACCGCTAGTCAACTGGCAGACTTATACATCTCCCGAATAGTGTCCCTTCATGGTGTTCCTTTGGAAATTAACTCGGATCGAGGAAGTCTTTTCACCTCTCGATTTTGGGAAAGTTTCCAAAATGCTATGGGAACTCGTCTCTCCTTTAGCACCGCCTTCCACCCTCAGTCGAGTGGTCAAGTGGAACGCGTCAACCAAATTCTAGAAGACATGCTTCGAGCCTCTGTTATCTCATTTGGAATGGACTGGGAGAAGTGCCTTCCATTTGCCGAATTCGCTTACAACAACAGCTATCAATCTAGCTTGGGTAAAGCCCCTTTTGAAGTTCTCTATGGACGACGGTGTCGAACACCCCTTAACTGGTCAGAGACCGGGGAAAGACAATTCTTTGGCCCGGACATGATTCAGGAAGTAGAAGAACAAGTTCGCATCGTTCGTGAAAAGTTGAAAACAGCCCAATCTCGTCAAAAGAGTCAATATGACCGAAAACATAAGGCTATGACTTTCGAGGTTGACGAGAAGGCATATCTTCGGGTCACCCCTCTGAAGGGAACCCATCGTTTCGGTATCAAAGGCAAATTGGCTCCTCGTTACATTGGACCTTTTCGCATTCTTGCCAAACGAGGGGAAGTTGCCTACCAGCTGGAACTACCTCCGCATCTCTCCAGAGTCCACGATGTCTTCCACGTTTCTCAACTCAGGCGTTGCTTCTCGGATCCTATCCGTGAAGTGGACCACGAAACGCTTGATCTCCAAGATAATCTTACATATCGAGAGTACCCCGTTCGTATCCTCGATCAGGCCAAACGTATCACCCGACGTCAGAACATCAAGTTCCTCAAAGTACAATTGTCGCACCATTCTGAGGATGAAGCAACCTGGGAAAGGGAGGATCGTCTTCGACTTGAGTACCCCGCCTTCTTCCCGGAGGAACCCAAATCTCGGGACGAGATTCTTTTGAGTGGGGGTGAGTTGTCACACCCTAGCTAGTCATGCATTAGAGTGTTGCATCATGTTTACTCTTTCATCAGAAACTTGAAATGGGGATCTGTGAAACCCTCAGAATCATTTTGAAAATGACCCAAATAAAAATTTCTCCAAAAGGGTCCAAGAAAATGCTCGTGTTGATCTCTGAAAATATTGGACAGAGATAAAAATCAAACCAATATTTTTAGTGGCTCATGGACATTTATTTTGGGCATTTGGAATTAATGCATAAATATTTGCTTTGGAAATATATTTCTATATATATTAATATATGTCCAAATATTATGCCAATTATAAAGGAGTTCTGGAATAATATATCTAGCCCCTGAAAAATTTGGCATAAGTTAAATAAATGATTTAATATATTATTTAAATCAAAACAAATGTCAGAAATTAGAAAACAGAAAAAAATAAAAGGGAGAAGCTTACCTGGGCTCCTCCACTGTGCAGCCCATCCAGCTGGCCGGCCCAGCCAGCAGGCGGCCCAGCCCGTCTCCCTCCTCTGTCGTCTTCGTTCCGACAGAGGGAGGGGAGTGTGGCCGGCGCGCGCGCGCGCCACCGCGCCACGCCACCTCTCTCCCTGCCTGCCTGCCCTCCCCTCCTCGCCTCGATGCCCTGGACGACGCCACGCCTCCCCCCTGCTCTCTCTCACTCGCCCTCGGCTCTTCCCTCCTCTCCCTCGCTCTCTCTCTCACAGCCGAACACCACCGTCGCCGCCGTTCGCCTTAGCAGCCGTCTCCGGCCACCCCTTGCTCCCCCGACTAGCTCAGAAGCTCCGCCACAACCCCCTCTTCCTCCCCACCGCTCCACGGGCCTCCGGAAGCCCTGCATCGCCGCCACGTCGCCGTTCCCCTCTTCGGGCTCCGACCATCATCGTCGTCGAATTCGCCGTCTCCAGCGCGTCTCCGAGCCCGCTTCGACGCCCACTGCAACCGCGGTGAGCCCTCGAGTCGTTTCCCCCTTCTCCCCTGGTCTCTTTCGACCTCTAGGCCTTAGCCCCACCTTGGCCGAGAGCTCCACGCCGCCGGCGATGTCGCCGTCGTGGCCACGGTCACCGTAGCGCCCAACCGAGCACACTATCGTGCTCCACGCCTCACTAGGAGCACGCAGCACGCACCAACGCCTCCCCAAACCCCTGCAACACCGACTCCGACCACACCCGAACTCCGGCGGCCGCAGCCGAGCTCGCCGCCGTCGACTCCGGCCACCCCAGGCCCAGCCACGGCCACCGTTCGACGCGCGGGAGCAAGAGCTCTCCAACGAGCCCAAGAACGGCCTCGCCCGTGCCCTGTAGCGCGATCCCGCATCGCGCCGCCGTCTCGGGCCTCGCCGGCGTCACGTCGCCGGTGGGTTTGACCCACTTTGACCACGGCAGGAACCCCCCTGAGTCCCTGACAGGTGGGCCCAGCCCTGTAGCTAATTAGGATTAGCGCTAACCACTATTAGTTAACCCCCTGACACTGACTAGTGGGCCCCAGCGCCACTAATTAGTAATTAGGATTAATTTAACCCTGTTTAACCCCCCTGTCACTGACGTGTGGGCCCCACACGTCAGGTTTGACCTCAGGCAGCCGCAGTTGACCACTGACGTCATGCTGACGTCATGCTGGCGCAATAATTATATTTCTGGATTTAAATTAAATCAGGAAATTCCAGAATATTACTTAAACTTCAAAAATTCATAACTTTTATTCTGTAACTCCAAATTGGACAAATTATATATGAAAAATGATCAGAAAAATCCAATCTATCCATCTGTACTATGTTCATGCATGATCAAACAAGTTAAATTGATGTTTCAAGCAGAACAAGGAAAAGCACTTTAAAAGGCCATATTTGAATTTGAAATTTGAATCCTTTATTCAAATTTGTTCAAACCCTTCTGGTTTTAGTTGCATTAGCCCAACACACTCATATTGCTATGTTTCATGCATGCATCATATTGTTGCACATTGTTTGGTGATGGTTGTGTGTCGGTGTCCTTTGCGACAGGTTCTGCCTCCGAGGAGTACCGCGATTACCCTAACGAAGAACCGTATCAGTGCATCGAACCATCAGGCAAGCAACCAACCATTTGATCATATCGATACAATCCCATGTTCTCGCTCCTGCTCTCTTTTACTACATTAAGACAACGCGATTCAAACTGCTGTGTGCTACGGTAGTTGAACCCATTTCCTCTGCATGACCTGTCATTGCCACAGTAACTAGATGAAACCCACTAGCATGTGTAGGAGTTGATTGAGCCCTATGTATGTGTTGTTCCTACCTTGCTATGACTGCTATGCTTAGAGTCGTGTCAGGTCTGGTTCATCTGGGTGATGGGCTAGAGTGAAATGATTATGTCGGTAATGGGAGTGGTGTGGTGAACACGATTTGGTAAAGGTATCGATGAGAGGCCATGTAGGAGTACATGGTGGGTTGTTTCATTGAAGCCGACCTTAAGCACTGAGATCTGTATGTGTGATTTAAGAATCAGCTACTACCATGCATTGGGCCCGAAACCAATGGACCCTCTCGGCTTCTTATTCACCCTAGTTCTCCGTCCAGGAGTTGCAAGTAGTTTCTGGTGTTTGTAGCCTACTGGAGGCCGTGGACAGCGCTGACCGTAGGGGTGGGCTGTGATGCGGTAGGTACGTGGCACGGTGTACCGAATACCCGTTAGGTATCTCGGGAACCCTGTTCACATCGTTCGGGGCCGTATGGGAAACCTCGGCCGGACTCCCTGCGGATGGAACCTGGATAGGCGATAAACCTGGACTGGAGGCTTAGGTGGTTAGGTAGGTCGTGGCCGACACCCACGTTGGGCATTCCGCTTGAAGGTTGCCGAGTACATGTCGTGTAAACGACAGTAAGTGGTGAGAGCGTGTATGAAGAAGTACACCCCTGCAGGGTTAACATGATCTATTCGAATAGCCGCGTCCGCGGTAAAGGACTACTTGGTTGCCTATACAGTTCATAGACAAGTAAATGGAAACTGTTAAAAGCCTCAAGATAAGTGTGAGTGCCGAGGATGGCTCTTCCGTAGGAAGACGGAGGTGGATCCTCGGTAGTGTATTGAATTGGTGAGTAGTGGACTCGTGTGCGCAAAACCATTTCAAGTTGGAGTATCGTAGGATAGTCTAGCCAAGAGTCAAAGCTGGCTTGCTGCAATAACTCCACCAACCCTTCTTGATAATATGCATGTATGTAGGATCTGATGTAAGTCTTGCTGAGTACCTTTGTACTCATGTTGCTATAATTTACATTTTTACAGAAGACGCTGCAACCCCTTCTGATGGGTTCTACGTAGACGTTGACATCAACGAGTAGGCTAAAGACCCAGGTGGTGACCCTGAGCTTGTGAAGGACCATGTAGTATAGTTAGGCTTTCCAAGCCTCCTTTATTTTACTAGTTGTCTGTACTCAGACAAGTAACTTCCGCTGCTGGTTTGTATGACTGTATGACTTGTATGTTGGGTCGTGAGACCCGTACCTTCGTGTATGTTATGAATGGCTCCCTGAGCCTTAAATAAAGTACTTGTGTCGTAGAGTCATGTTGTGATGCTACGTTGTATTTGCACATATCGAGCATATTGTGTGTATGACTGAAATGCTTGGTATGTGTGGGATCTGACTATCTAGTTGTTTATCTTTAGTAGCCTCTCTTACCGGGAAACGTCTCCTAGTGTTACCGCTGAGCCATGGTAGCTTGCTACTGCTCTGGAACACTTAGGCTGGCCGGCATGTGTCCTTCTTCGTTCCTGTGTCTGTCCCTTCGGGGAAATGTCACGCTTTGAGTACCGGAGTCCTGTTAGCCCGCTACAGCCCGGTTTACCGGAGTCCTGCTAGCCCAGTGCTACAGCCCGGACCCACTTGCTGATGACCGACACGTTCGTAGCTGGGTCATGGATGCCTGTCCCTGTAAGTCTGTGCCACTTTGGGTTTACGACTAGTCATGTCAGCCCGGGCTCTTTATCATATGGATGCTAGCGACACCATCATATACGTGAGCCAAAAGGCGCAAACGGTCCCGGGCAGAGGTAAGGCGACACCCGTGGGAATACCGTGCGTGAGGCCGCAAAGTGATATGAGGTGTTACCGGCTAGATCGATGTGACATCGAGTCGGGGTCCTGACAGCGTTGGTATCAGAGCCGGACTGCCTGTAGGTTCTCCAAGCCAAACTGGTCGATGTTGAGTCTAGAAATTCTTTAGTTATATGTAGGGGAATTGTTTGTGGGTTGGAACGTAAGGCTCTTTTTACTCCTTTATCTTATGACATTCTGATCTGAGTCAGTCCATTCTCCACCGGGGGTTAAGGAATTAGGATCTATTCTCTCTATCAGGATCACGTGTTACCAATCAGTAGTACCTTATAAGTTTGATGGATACAAGCCTAGTTCAGTTCTACTACCACATTATGTTGTTAGAATGGATTCAGAACTTTGATATGATGATGTTGAGTGTGTACGAAATCCTTTGTCAAATGTCTCAAAATCCTTCTTGAGCATTTACAGCTGTTATGCTGCCGAAAATTTGCTAAGCTGTCAGGACCCTGACTCGATGTCACATCGATCTAGCCGGTAACACCTCATATCACTTTGCGGCCTCACGCACGGTATCCCCACGGGTGTCGCCTTACCTTTGCCCGGGACCGTTTGCGCCTTTTGGCTCACGTATATGATAGTGTCGCTAGCATCCATATGATAAAGAGCCCGGGCTGACATGACTAGTCGTAAACCCAAAGTGGCACAGACTTACAGGGACAGGCATCCATGACCCAGCTTCGAACGTGTCGGTCATCAGCAAGTGGGTCCGGGCTGTAGCACTGGGCTAGCAGGACTCCGGTAAACCGGGCTGTAGCGGGCTAACAGGACTCCGGTACTCAAAGCGTGACATTTCCCCGAAGGGACAGACACAGGAACGAAGAAGGACACATGCCGGCCAGCCTAAGTGTTCCAGAGCAGTAGCAAGCTACCATGGCTCAGCGGTAACACTAGGAGACATTTCCCGGTAAGAGAGGCTACTAAAGATAAACAACTAGATAGTCAGATCCCACACATACCAAGCATTTCAATCATACACACAATATGCTTGATATGTGCAGATACAACGAAGCATCACAACATGACTCTACGACACAAGTACTTTATTTAAGGCTCAGTGAGCCATACATAACATACACAAAGGTACGGGTCTCACGACCCAACATACAAGTCATACAGTCATACAAACCAGCAGCGGAAGTAACTTGTCTGAGTACAGACAACTAGTAAAATAAAAGAGGCTTGGGAAGCCTAGCTATACTACAAGGTCCTTCACAAGCTCAGGGTCACCACCTGGGTCTTTAGCCTACTCGTTGATGTCAACGTCTACATAGAACCCATCAGAAGGGGTTGCAGCGTCTTCTGTAAAAATGTAGATTATAGCAACATGAGTACAAAGGTACTCAGCAAGACTTACATCAGATCCTACATACATGCTTAGTATCAAGAAGGGTTGGTGGAGTTATTGCAGCAAGCCAGCTTTGACTCTTGGCTAGGCTATCCTACGATACTCCAACTTGAAATGGTTTTGCGCACACGAGTCCACTACTCACCACTTCAATACACCACCGAGGATCCACCTCCGTCTTCCTACGGAAGAGCCATCCTCGGCACTCACTCTTATCTTGAGGCTTTTAGTAGTTTCCATTTACTTGTCTATGAACTGTATAGGCAACCAAGTAGTCCTTTATCGCGGACGCGGCTATTCGAATAGATCATGTTAACCCTGCAGGGGTGTACTCCTTCATACACGCTCCCACCACTTACCGTCGTTTACACGACATGTACTCGGCAACCTTCAAGCGGAAGCCCAACGTGGGTGTCGGCCACGACCTACCTAATCACCTAAGCCTCTAGTCCAGGTTTATCGCCTATCCAGGTTCCATCCGCAGGGAGTCCGGCCGAGGTTTCCCATACGGCCCCGAACGATGTGAACAGGGTTCCCGAGATACCTAACGGGTATTTGGTACACCGTGCCACGTACCTACCGCATCACAGCCCACCCCTACGGTCAGCGCTGTCCACGGCCTCCAGTAGGCTACAAACACCAGAAACTACTTGCAACTCCTGGACGGAGAACTAGGGTGAATAAGAAGCCGAGAGGGTCCATTGGTTTCGGGCCCAATGCATGGTAGTAGCTGATTCTTAAATCACACATACAGATCTCAGTGCTTAAGGCCGGCTTCAATGAAACAACCCACCATGTACTCCTACATGGCCTCTCATCGATACCTTTACCAAATCGTGTTCACCACACCACTCCCATTACCGACATAATCATTTCACTCTAGCCCATCACCCAGATGAACCACACCTGACACGACTCTAAGCATAGCAGGCATAGCAAGGTAGGAACAACACATACATAGGGCTCAATCAACTCCTACACATGCTAGTGGGGTTCATCTAGTTACTGTGGCAATGACAGGTCATGCAGAGGAAATGGGTTCAACTACCGTAGCACACAGCAGTTTGAATCGCGTTGTCTTAATGCAGTAAAAGAGAGCAGGAGCGAGAACATGGGATTGTATCGATATGATCAAATGGTTGGTTGCTTGCTTGATGGTTCGATGCACTGATACGGTTCTTCGTTAGGGTAATCGCGGTACTCCTCGGAGGCAGAACCTGTCGCAAAGGACACCGACACACAACCATCACCAAACAATGTGCAACAATATGATGCATGCATGAAACATAGCAATATGAGTGTGTTGGGCTAATGCAACTAAAACCAGAAGGGTTTGAACAAATTTGAATCAAGGATTCAAATTTCAAATTCAAATATGGCCTTTTAAAGTGCTTTTCCTTGTTCTGCTTGAAACATAAATTTAACTTGTTTGATCATGCATGAACATAGTACAGATGGATAGATTGGATTTTTCTGATCATTTTTCATATATAATTTGTCCAATTTGGAGTTACAGAATAAAAGTTATGAATTTTTGAAGTTTAAGTAATATTCTGGAATTTCCTGATTTAATTTAAATCCAGAAATATAATTATTGCGCCAGCATGACGTCAGCATGACGTCAGTGGTCAACTGCGGCTGGCTGAGGTCAAACCTGACGTGTGGGGCCCACACGTCAGTGACAGGGGGGTTAAACAGGGTTAAATTAATCCTAATTACTAATTAGTGGCGCTGGGGCCCACTAGTCAGTGTCAGGGGGTTAACTAACAGTGGTTAGCGCTAATCCTAATTAGCTACAGGGCTGGGCCCACCTGTCAGGGACTCAGGGGGGTTCCTGCCGTGGTCAAAGTGGGTCAAACCCACCGGCGACGTGACGCCGGCGAGGCCCGAGACGGCGGCGCGATGCGGGATCGCGCTACAGGGCACGGGCGAGGCCGTTCTTGGGCTCGTTGGAGAGCTCTTGCTCCCGCGCGTCGAACGGTGGCCGTGGCTGGGCCTGGGGTGGCCGGAGTCGACGGTGGTGAGCTCGGCTGCGGCCGCCGGAGTTCGGGTGCGGTCGGAGTCGGCGTTGCAGGGGGTTTGGGGAGGCGTTGGTGCGTGCTGCGTGCTCCTAGTGAGGCGTGGAGCACGATAGTGTGCTCGGTTGGGCGCTACGGTGACCGTGGCCACGACGGCGACATCGCCGGCGGCGTGGAGCTCTCGGCCAAGGTGGGGCTAAGGCCTAGAGGTCGAAAGAGACCAGGGGAGAAGGGGGAAACGACTCGGGGGCTCACCGCGGTTGCAGTGGGCGTCGAAGCGGGCTCGGAGACGCGCTGGAGACGGCGAATTCGACGGCGATGATGGTCGGAGCCCGAAGAGGGGAACGGCGACGTGGCGGCGATGCAGGGCTTCCGGAGGCCCGTGGAGCGGTGGGAAGGAAGAGGGGGTTGTGGCGGAGCTTCTGAGCTAGTCGGGGGAGCGAGGGGTGGCCGGAGACGGCTGCTAAGGCGAACGGCGGCGACGGTGGTGTTCGGCCGTGAGAGAGAGAGCGAGGGAGAGGAGGGAAGAGCCGAGGGCGAGTGAGAGAGAGCAGGGGGGAGGCGTGGCGTCGTCCAGGGCATCGAGGCGAGGAGGGGAGGGCAGGCAGGCAGGGAGAGAGGTGGCGTGGCGCGGTGGCGCGCGCGCGCGCCGGCCACACTCCCCTCCCTCTGTCGGGACGAAGACGACAGAGGAGGGAGGCGGGCTGGGCCGCCTGCTGGCTGGGCCGGCCAGCTGGATGGGCTGCACAGTGGAGGAGCCCAGGTAAGCTTCTCCCTTTTATTTTTTTCTGTTTTCTAATTTCTGACATTTGTTTTGATTTAAATAATATATTAAATCATTTATTTAACTTATGCCAAATTTTTCAGGGGCTAGATATATTATTCCAGGGCTCCTTTATAATTGGCATAATATTTGGACATATATTAATATATATAGAAATATATTTCCAAAGCAAATATTTATGCATTAATTCCAAATGCCCAAAATAAATGTCCATGAGCCACTAAAAATATTGGTTTGATTTTTATCTCTGTCCAATATTTTCAGAGATCAACATGAGCATTTTCTTGGACCCTTTTGGAGAAATTTTTATTTGGGTCATTTTCAAAATGATTCTGAGGGTTTCACAGATCCCCATTTCAAGTTTCTGATGAAAGAGTAAACATGATGCAACACTCTAATGCATGACTAGCTAGGGTGTGACAACTCACCCCCACTCAAAAGAATCTCGTCCCGAGATTTGGGTTCCTCCGGGAAGAAGGCGGGGTACTCAAGTCGAAGACGATCCTCCCTTTCCCAGGTTGCTTCATCCTCAGAATGGTGCGACCATTGTACTTTGAGGAACTTGATGTTCTGACGTCGGGTGATACGTTCGACCTGATCGAGGATACGAACGGGGTACTCTCGATATGTAAGATTATCTTGGAGATCAAGCGTTTCGTGGTCCACTTCACGGATAGGATCCGAGAAGCAACGCCTGAGTTGAGAAACGTGGAAGACATCATGGACTCTGGAGAGATGCAGAGGTAGTTCCAGCTGGTAGGCAACTTCCCCTCGTTTGGCAAGAATGCGAAAAGGTCCAATGTAACGAGGAGCCAATTTGCCTTTGATACCGAAACGATGGGTTCCCTTCAGAGGGGTGACCCGAAGATATGCCTTCTCGTCAACCTCGAATGTCATAGCCTTATGTTTTCGGTCATATTGACTCTTTTGACGAGATTGGGCTGTTTTCAACTTTTCACGAACGATGCGAACTTGTTCTTCTGCTTCCTGAATCATGTCCGGGCCAAAGAATTGTCTTTCCCCGGTCTCTGACCAGTTAAGGGGTGTTCGACACCGTCGTCCACAGAGAACTTCAAAAGGGGCTTTACCCAAGCTAGATTGATAGCTGTTGTTGTAAGCGAATTCGGCAAATGGAAGGCACTTCTCCCAGTCCATTCCGAATGAGATAACAGAGGCTCGAAGCATGTCTTCTAGAATTTGGTTGACGCGTTCCACTTGACCACTCGACTGAGGGTGGAAGGCGGTGCTAAAGGAGAGACGAGTTCCCATAGCATTTTGGAAACTTTCCCAAAATCGAGAGGTGAAAAGACTTCCTCGATCCGAGTTAATTTCCAAAGGAACACCATGAAGGGACACTATTCGGGAGATGTATAAGTCTGCCAGTTGACTAGCGGTTATACTCTCTCGAACAGGTAGGAAATGGGCTACTTTGGAAAGACGATCGACCACGACGAAAATAGCATTATTCCCTCTCTTGGTCCTGGGAAAACCGGTAATGAAATCCATACCAATTTTATCCCATTTCCATTCAGGAATAGCTAAGGGTTGAAGGGTGCCAGCAGGCCGTTGATGCTCTGCTTTTACACGACGACAGACGTCGCAGTTAGCAATATACTGAGCAATTTCTCTCTTCATCCTAGTCCACCAGAACCTCTGGCGTAGGTCCTGATACATCTTAGTACTACCGGGATGAATAGTGAGAGGAGATTCATGAGCCTCCTTAAGGATCAACTGCCGTAGATGCTGGTTCTTGGGAACCACTAGACGGTTCTCAAAGTACACAACACCATGATCATTTGTGGAGAAACAACTAGCACCTCCGCTAGCAATGTTCTCCTTGATCTTAGCTATTCCCTTATCTCGCTTCTGGGCAGCAATGATTTGATCCGTAAGAGTAGGTTTCGCCACCAAGGTGGAGAGAAATCCTTGAGGAACAATGTGAAGGTTAAGCTTCCGAAATTCCTCATGGAGAAGCGGTTGACTTTGTTGTAACATCAGATTGTTACAATAAGATTTACGACTTAGCGCATCAGCCATGACGTTGGCTTTCCCTGGGGTGTAAGTTATTCCTAAGTCGAAGTCTGTGATCAATTCAACCCAACGTCTCTGCCTGAGATTCAAATCCGGTTGGGTGAAAATATACTTCAGACTTTGGTGATCAGTGAATATTTCGCAACGATTACCGAGGAGGTAATGTCGCCAGGTCTTAAGTGCATAGACTACGGCTGCAAGCTCTAGATCATGAGTAGGATAATTCTCCTCATGTGGGTGCAATTGCCGTGAAGCGTAGGCAATTACGTGTCGATCTTGCATGAGAATGCAACCTAGTCCTTGTCGCGAGGCGTCGCAGTAGATAACAAAGTCCTTAGAGAAGTCTGGCGGTACCAGTACGGGAGCAGAAGTCAGGCGTCTTTTCAGTTCCTGAAAGCTGTGCTCACATTGTGGAGTCCACTCGAACTTTTCAGTACGGGGACGCACTGGAGACGGCGAATTCGACGGCGACGGTGGTCGGAGCCCGAAGAGGGGAACGGCGACGTGGCGGCGATGCAGGGCTTCCGGGGAGCTGTGGAGCGGTGGGGAGGAAGAGGGAGTCGTGGCGGAGCTCGTGAGCTAGTCGGGGGAGCGAGGGGTGGTCGGAGACGGTGGCTATGGCGAACGGCGGCGAGTGTGGTGTTCGGCCGGGCGAGAGAGAGAGCGAGGGAGAGGAGAGGAGAGCCGGGGGAGAGTGAGAGAGAGCAGGGGGGAGGGCGTGGCGTCGTCCAGGGAGTCGAGCGAGGAGGGGAGGCCAGGCAAGCAGGCGAGCAGGTGGCGTGGCGCGGTGGCCGTGCGCGCGCGCCGGCCACACTCCCCTCCCTCTGTCGGGGCGAAGACGACAGAGGAGGGAGGTGGGCTGGGCCGGCTGCCGGCTGGGCCACACAGTGGAGGAGCCCAGGTAAGCTCCTCCTGTTATATATTTTTCTGTTTTTGTTTTATTTAATATATCTGCAACTTTGTTGAATTAAATAAAATACCTAGGCAAGTTCAAAAATCACCAAACTATTCCTGGCCCATAGTTGGATTATTTCCAACATGAAACATTTTAGTTTGGAGATATTTGAGCATTTAAATATTTTATATTATTTTAAATGCCCAAATTCAAATATTTATGAATTAATTCAAAAACCCTAAGATGGCCTAGGAAAATGTGCACCACTTTTGGCAGAGGTTCTGAACCAAGACAAAAATGATGGGCATTTTAGAAGGGCATTTCAGGTTCATTGAAAATTATTTTAGTAAACCCTAGTTGGTTTCAGAGGGGACTGGGGGTTCTGTCATCCCCATTTCAAGTTTCTGATGAAAGAGTAAACATGATGCAACACTCTAATGCATGACTAGCTAGGGTGTGACAACTCACCCCCACTCAAAAGAATCTCGTCCCGAGATTTGGGTTCCTCCGGGAAGAAGGCGGGGTACTCGAGTCGAAGACGATCCTCCCTTTCCCAAGTTGCTTCATCCTCAGAATGGTGCGACCATTGAACCTTGAGAAACTTGGTATTATGACGTCGAGTGGTACGTTCGGCCTGATCGAGGATACGAATGGGGTACTCTCGATATGTAAGATTATCTTGGAGATCAAGCGTTTCGTAGTCCACTCCACGGATAGGATCCAAGAAGCAACGCCTGAGTTGAGAAACGTGGAAGACATCGTGGACTCTGGAGAGATGCGGAGGTAGTTCCAGCTGGTAGGCAACTTCTCCTCGTTTGGCGAGAATGCGAAAAGGTCCAATGTAACGAGGAGCCAATTTGCCTTTGATACCGAAACGATGGGTTCCCTTCAGAGGGGTAACCCGAAGATAAGCCTTCTCGTCAACCTCGAAAGTCATAGCCTTATGTTTTCGGTCATATTGACTCTTTTGACGGGATTGAGCTGTTTTCAACTTTTCACGAACGATACGAACTTGTTCTTCTGCTTCCTGAATCATATCCGGGCCAAAGAATTGTCTTTCCCCGGTCTCTGACCAGTTAAGGGGTGTTCGACACCGTCGTCCATAGAGAACTTCAAAAGGGGCTTTACCCAAGCTAGATTGATAGCTGTTGTTATAAGCGAATTCGGCAAATGGAAGGCACTTCTCCCAATCCATTCCGAATGAGATAACAGAGGCTCGAAGCATGTCTTCTAGAATCTGGTTGACGCGTTCCACTTGACCGCTCGACTGAGGGTGGAAGGCGGTGCTAAAGGAGAGACGGGTTCCCATAGCATTTTGGAAACTTTCCCAAAATTGAGAGGTGAAAAGACTTCCTCGATCCGAGTTAATTTCCAAAGGAACACCATGGAGAGACACTATTCGGGAGATGTATAAGTCTGCCAGCTGACTAGCGGTTATACTCTCACGAACAGGTAAGAAATGGGCTACTTTGGAAAGACGATCGACCACGACGAAGATAGCATTATTCCCTCTCTTAGTCCTGGGAAAACCGGTAATGAAATCCATACCAATTTTATCCCATTTCCATTCAGGAATAGCTAAGGGTTGAAGGGTGCCAGCAGGCCGTTGGTGCTCTGCTTTTACACGACGACAGACGTCGCAATTTGCAATATACTGAGCAATTTCTCTCTTCATCCTAGTCCACCAGAACCTCTGGCGTAGGTCCTGATACATCTTAGTGCTACCGGGATGAATGGTGAGAGGAGATTCATGAGCTTCCTTAAGGATCAAACGCCTCAGGTTTCGCACTTTGGGAACCACTAGTCGATTCCCGAAGTATACGACCCCTTGATCATTAATGGAGAAGCAATTCGCAATTCCTTTCCGAAGGTTTCTCTTGATGCGGGAGATTCCCGGATCTACCTTCTGTGCCTTGATAATCTGATCCGTCAGGGTAGGTTTTGCCACCAAGGTGGAAAGAAAACCTTGAGGAACAATGTGAAGGTTAAGCTTCCGAAATTCCTCATGGAGAAGCAGTTGACTTTGTTGTAACATCAGGTTGTTACAATAAGATTTACGACTTAGCGCATCATTCATGACGTTGGCTTTCCCTGGGGTGTAGGTTATTCCTAAATCAAAATCTGTGATCAATTCAACCCAACGTCTTTGCCTGAGGTTCAGATCCGGTTGGGTGAAGATGTACTTCAAACTTTGGTGATCAGTGAATATTTCGCAACGATTACCGAGGAGGTAATGTCGCCAGGTTTTAAGTGCACAGACTATAGCTGCAAGCTCTAGATCATGAGTAGGATAATCCTCCTCATGTGGGTGCAATTGCCGTGAAGCGTAGGCAATTACGTGTCGATCTTGCATGAGAATGCAACCTAGTCCTTGTCGCGAGGCGTCGCAGTAGATAACAAAATCCTTGGAGAAGTCTGGCGGTACCAGTACGGGAGCAGAAGTCAGGCGTCTTTTCAGTTCCTGAAAGCTGTGCTCACATTGTGGAGTCCACTCGAACTTCTTATCTTTCTTGAGGAGTTCGGTTAGAGGTTTGGAAACCTTGGAGAAGTTCTCGACAAAGCAACGACAATAGCTCGCTAAGCCTAGAAAACTCCGAACTTGCTTGACCGATTCAGGTGGAGTCCAGTTAAGGACGGCTTGAACTCGCTCAGGGTTGACAGCAATACCTTTACCAGATATTACATGACCCAGATAGGTCACTTCTGGCAACCAGAATTCACATTTAGAAAATTTGGCATAAAGGCGATGCTCTCGAAGTTTCTGCAACACTAGCCTTAGATGTTCGGCATGTTCTTCCTCGTTCTTGGAGTAGATGAGTATATCATCGAGGTAAACTACAACGAATTTATCCAAATACTCCATGAAGATTGAGTTCATTAACCGAGAAAAGGTGGCTGGAGCGTTGGTTAAACCGAAGGACATGACGGTGTACTCGTATTGGCCATAACGAGTAACAAAGGCCGTTATGAATTTTTCATATATTATTTGTCCTCGAGGATGGCTCTTCCGTAGGAAGACGGAGGTGGATCCTCGGTGGTGTATTGATATGGTGAATATGTGGACTCGTGTGCGCCACCTCAAAAGAGTTACTCGCAGTCGTTGTTTAGGATAGCCACCGAGTCAAAGCTGGCTTGCTGCAGTTAAACCCCACCACCCCTTTGTTGATAATGATGCATATGTAGTTAGTTCTGATGTAAGTCTTGCTGGGTACATTTGTACTCACGTTTGCCTATTTTATGTTTTTGCAGAGAGACTTCAGTCTCACTAGTAGTTTCGCGTGGACTTCGACGTTTAGCTTGTTACCTCAGCTACGATCTTGTGCCTCGGCAGGATCTGGTAGATAGTCAGGCTTCTCAGCCTTTTTCAGTTATAGATGTCTGTACCCAGACATGATAGCTTCCGCTTGTGCTTTGACTTGTATGCTCTGATTGTTGGGTCATGAGACCCATGTTTGTAATATCTCGCTCCTCGGAGCCTATTGAATAAATTACTTGTGTCGTAGAGTCATGTTGTGATGCCATGTTGTATTTGCACATATCGAGCATATTGTGTGTATGTTATTGAAATGCTTGGTATGTGTGGGATCTGGCTATCTAGTAGTTTATCCTTAGTAGCCTCTCTTACCGGGAAATGTCTCCTAGTGTTTCCACTGAGCCATGGTAGCTTGCTGCTGCTCCGGAACACTTAGGCTGGCCGGCATGTGTCCTTCTTCGTTCCTGTGTCTGTCCCTTCGGGGAAATGTCACGCGATGAATACCGGAGTCCTGTTAGCCCGCTACAGCCCGGTTCACCGGAGTCCTGCTAGCCCAGTGCTACAGCCTGGATTCGCTCGCTGATGACCGACACGTTCGATGCTGGGTCATGGATGCCTGTCCCTGTAAGTCTGTGCCACTTTGGGTTTACGACTAGCCATGTCAGCCCGGGCTCCTTATCATATGGATGCTAGCGACACTATCATATACGTGTGCCAAAAGACGCAAACGGTCC
>NW_021267971.1:0-1687 GCF_002162155.2 Triticum dicoccoides
AGCGAGGGCTCTTGTCAAGGCTTACCCGCACATCAAGTGCACCGTGTTGGACCTTCCGAAGGTGATAGACAAAGCCCCAAATGATGGTGTCGTTAACTATGTAGCGGGTGACCTATTTCACACCGTCCCATCTTCTCAAGCTGTGATGCTCAAGGTATATATAACATGGCAAACCATGGGAAATTCTTACGTTCTGGTCTTGCATCTCATAGAAGTCACTCTTACCCACCTTTCATTCTTTGAACTTTACCTATTGCTGCAGCTTGTACTACATTTCTGGAGCGATGAGGATTGTGTGAAAATCTTGACCCAGTGCAAGAAGGCCATTCCTCCACGCGACGAGGGAGGAAAGGTAATTATCATAGACATTGTGATTGGACCTTCCTTAGGGCCAATAATGTTTGAAGCCCAACTCCTGATGGATATGCTCATGATGGTGAACACAAGAGGGGTCCAACGGAGTGAAAATGACTGGCGCAAGCTATTCATGGAAGCAGGATTCAAAGACTATAAAATTGTGAAGAAACTGGGAGCTCGATGCGTTATCGAGGTCTACCCATAAGATGTTGAGCTCTAATGGTGAATAAATTAAAGGAGAGGTGTTTGCTTTTCTAAATGGATAGCTTCATGGATCTTACAAAGTAGCTCAAGCGTTTGAAATACGAGAGGGTAGGGCGCCCCCCTATAGGGCACCCCCCTGTCTCATGGCCCCCTCGGGTGGCCACCGACGTACTTCTTCCTCCTATATAAGCCTACATACCCCAAAAACATCCAGGGAGCGGTGTTCTGCCGGAGGGGGATTCCACCATTTAGGGCTTCCACATCAACACCATAGCCCTTCCGATGAGTTGTGAGTAGTTTACCACAGACATTTGGGTCCATAGTTATTAGCTAGATGGCTTCTTCTCTCTTTTTGATCTTAATACAATGTTCTCCCCCTCTCTTGTGGAGATCTATTCGATGTAATCTCTTTTTGCGGTGTGTTTGTCGAGATCCAATGAATTGTGGGTTTATGATCAAGTTTATCTATGGATAATAATTGAATCTTCTCTGAATTCTTTTATATGATTGAGTTATCTTTGCAAGTCTCTTCGAATTATCGGTTTGGTTTGGCCTACTAGATTGATCTTTCTTGCCATGGGAGAAGTGCTTAGCTTTGGGTTCAATCTTGCGGTGTTCTTACCCAGTGACAGAAAGGGTTGCAAGACACGTATTGTATTGTTGCCATCGAGGATAAAAAGACGGGGTTTATATCATATTGCTTGAGTTTATCCCTCTACATCATGTCATCTTGCTTAATGCGTTACTCTGTTTTTATGAACTTAATACTCTAGATGCATGCTGGATAGCGGTAGATGTGTGGAGTAATAGTAGTAGATGCAGGCAGGAGTCGGTCTACTTGTTGCGGACGTGATGCCTATATACATGATCATGCCTAGATAACGTTATAATTATTCGCTTTTCTATTAATTGCTCGACAGTAATTTGTTCACCCACCATAATACTTATGCTATCTTGAGAGAAGCCACTAGTGAAACCTATGGCCCCCGGGTCTATCTCTTATCATATTTGCTTCGAATTTACTTTTATTTGCATCTTTATTTTCTGCATCTATATTATAAAATACCAAAAATATATTTATCTTATCTTATTATCTCTATTAGATCTCACTTTCGCAAGTGGCCGT
>NW_021267972.1:0-891 GCF_002162155.2 Triticum dicoccoides
ACAACGACGAAAATAGCATTATTCCCTCTCTTGGTCCTGGGAAAACCGGTAATGAAATCCATACCAATTTTATCCCATTTCCATTCAGGAATAGCTAAGGGTTGAAGGGTGCCAGCAGGCCGTTGGTGCTCTGCTTTTACACGACGACAGACGTCGCAATTTGCAATATACTGAGCAATCTCTCTCTTCATCCTAGTCCACCAGAACCTCTGGCGTAGGTCCTGATACATCTTAGTACTACCGGGATGAATAGTGAGAGGAGATTCATGAGCCTCCTTAAGGATCAACTGCCGTAGATGCTGGTTCTTGGGAACCACTAAGCGGTTCTCAAAGTACACAGCACCATGATCATTTGTGGAGAAACAACTAGCACCTCCGCTAGCAATGTTCTCCTTGATCTTAGCTATTCCCTTATCTCGCTTCTGGGCAGCAATGATTTGATCCGTAAGAGTAGGTTTCGCCTCCAAGGTGGAAAGAAATCCTTGAGGAACAATGTGAAGGTTAAGCTTCCGAAATTCCTCATGGAGAAGCGGTTGACTTTGTTGTAACATCAGGTTGTTACAATAAGATTTACGACTTAGCGCATCAGCCATGACGTTGGCTTTTCCTGGGGTGTAAGTTATTCCTAAGTCGAAATCTGTGATCAACTCGACCCAACGTCTTTGCCTGAGATTCAAATCCGGTTGGGTGAAGATGTACTTCAGACTTTGGTGATCAGTGAATATTTCGCAACGATTACCGAGGAGGTAATGTCGCCAGGTTTTAAGTGCATAGACTACAGCTGCAAGCTCTAGATCATGAGTAGGATAATTCTCCTCATGTGGGTGCAATTGCCGTGAGGCGTAAGCAATTACGTGTCGATCTTGCATGAGAATACAGCCTAGTCCTTGT
>NW_021267973.1:0-2649 GCF_002162155.2 Triticum dicoccoides
AGTTCCACAACAATTGAGAGATGTTGCCCACGTGACATTTTAGTTGAACTGCACAAGACACTCATTCCAAAAAAAGTGTTTTGTGCAGTTCACCAAAAGGTCCCAGTAGCAACAAGGTGAAATGGATATCCCTATCTGCACAAAATGATAGAAAGTAAACAGTTGTTGGTCAATAAGAATATACGAAACATATACAAAATGAAAAGAAGCATCTTAATTATGTTCATGGCAATCACGCAAGGACAGTAGAAATTTTAAAACGTCAACAATGCTTCATGTTACGAGACGCATTACGATCAACAATGAGATTCCTCAGATATGGGATTACTTTAATGGTGGCATTGCTTGTTTACCAGACACAGTAAATCAACAGCAGCTAAAGAGTTAGTTTAAGGGCATGGGACCGTGGGGACACCAGGACACTTAGCAGCGTAAAGGAGCAACTTACTTATCATACTGTGGAAAACAGCAGGAGTGCCATTTGTAACACAGTTTAATTGCATCTTATCACTGGAGGCATTAGATTAACAATAACACTGGTTAGACATGTCCCTAAGGTAACAGTGTGATCGCTTCATTTTACATGCGCCCTTACAGCAAAAGGTTGGTTTACCCGCAAAAAAACCCAGCAAAAGGTTGGTATAAGGACATGCGATAGTGGACGCATCAGCACAATGTACCTACAAGGGGACATAAAGTGGTGATGCCGAGCTTGTTCACGCTATGTGAGGGTAGCAAACCTAATCCTGGAGACCTTTTACTATGTGAGGGCAGCAAATCTAATCTTGGAGGCCTTTTACTATGTGAGGGCAGCAAATCTAATCCTGAGACCTTTTACTATGTGAGGGCAGCAAATCTAATCCTGAGACCTTTTACTATGTGAGGGTAGCAAATCTAATCCTGAGACCTTTTACTATGTGAGGGCAGCAAATCTAATCCTGGAGACCTTTTACTATGTGATGGCAGCAAATCTAATCCTGGACATACTCTGTTGACTTGTCCACCAGCCGCCACTTTCTATCCTTTTTTCAACCAATAATAGATTTGTTCCTTATCCAGTTTGTACTGCGTTTTCCCATTATTTCCCTTTTCAACCAAGAGGCCGGTTAGGTATCCGGTCTCTACTACTTTTACCATATTATTTCCTCGTTGAATCAAGTCCTAGATTCATGCTACAACTTTCCCCCCTTTCTTCGTTGTTTGAACAAAGCCCTAGATTTGAATGCATGAAGTAGCTTTACCTCTAGTAATACTAACAATTTAGGTGGCTTTGGAAGAGCTGATGGGAGTAGAAAAAGATGCACATGCAGACACGTGGGGAGCTGGGCAGTAGAGCAAGGCTGCTTTCGAAGAACGTATACCTCAGGGTCGCCGGGATGTCGGCGGCGGCAGGTCAGATCTGCGGACAATACGACAGGGAGGAAGAAGTGTCGGAGGACCTCTTGAGCCGGCGCTGTGTCGGAGAGAACGACACGGGTAGAGGATCGGGCCCCTCCGGCAGCTGTGGGTTTCCTCCCTCGGTGGCGATGACCGCGTGAACGATGCACCTTTTAGTCCTCTACACACACCGGCCGAAGGGATCCGGCCGGATCTGTGATCAGCGGTGAGCAGAGAGAAAATGTGGCTACCACTGTCTTGTTTATATCTGGAGTGGATGAGAGAATGAAGAGAGCAACCCAAGTAAAGCAAGTGCTCAGGCCCCTGCGTGCATATATAGTGGAGTGATTATCTTTTTTTTCTCCACAACAAGCGTTTCAATTTGTGTATGTGGCATTAAAGAAAAGAAACTCTCTATTTAAGGTGACTACTCTATGACTCCTACTTACTACTACTACAGTACTACCTCCGTCCTGGTTTATAGGTCCCTTTTATAGTTTGTGCCAAATTTTGACTAAAGATTTAACTAACAAAATGTTAATGCATGTCAATCAAAATTATCTCATTGGATTCGTATTTGAATATAGTTTTGAAAAATATAATGTTTGGTGACATGCCTGAACATTTTCTTAGTTTAATCTATGGTCAAAATTTGGCACGAAATACAGTGGGGACCAATAAACCCGGACAGAGGTAGTATTGTTCACTTGTGATCCCCGCCCCTCCATTCATTGAACAACCTCACGGGTGAATAAACATACATTAAGTACTGTATTTATGTAGAACGAACAAGCTTGAACTATTTTCGCGTAGTTAAAAGTTGAGGGCGGGGCTTTTCCCGGGTAGTACGCGTGGCAGTTTTTGGGTAGGCGGTTTGACCAAGAGGCGAGGATGGTGAGCGAGTGGGGCTGTGCGATTTGACGGCGCGTTACTGCTGGAAAGACTTGTGATATGACCACTCACTATAGTCATGAATTACTGGCGCTTCGACCGGGCTAATGCCCCCCTTCCGTTCCGCGCTCTAATCTGGTGCCTGATACGTCGACCCGGATGCTGGCTCTCCCACATGTCAGAGTAGTAAGAAGGAGCAAAGAATGATGCGGTATATACTAGTACTATACTACTCCCTCCGTTCCTAAATATAAGTCTTTGGAGAGATTTCACTATGGACCACATACAGAGAAAAATGAGTGAATCTACACATAAAATGCATCTATATACATCCGTATGTGGTCCATAGTGAAATATCTACGAAGACTTATATTTAGGAAC
>NW_021267973.1:4599-9493 GCF_002162155.2 Triticum dicoccoides
ATCTGACAACAGCGTCCGTGCTATAGCTAGCCCTCCTCCCTCGTTTCTCTCTTCTAACTCTAAACTCGGCTGACGCCCGGTGGGTGGGGTGGGTTTTCTCAACTGCGGCCCCACCTCATAGTGAAAACGTTACCACTGGAATAAAAAATGCCATATACTCCCTCCGTTCATAAATATAAGCCTTTTTAGATACTACTTCAAATGGAATACAGCATACAGATGTATGAAGACATAGTTTAGACTGTAGATTCACTCATTTTGCTCCGTATGTAGTAGTCACTTGCTGGAATCTTTAGAAAGACTTATATTTGGGAACGGAGGGAGTACTATACTAATAAAACATTAAGGCCATGAGGCGATGCATTGCTGCTTACAGGAGGCAAGAAGAAGAGATGCATCCATCGACGATGTCCACCTCCTCGACTCAGGGTGCCGGCCCACCGAACGGCGCCTAAGTAGCAGCGACTTTCGTGGCCAGGTCGACGTGCTTCTGAACAATGGCGTCCAAACATTCCAGCCGTTGGAAGAAGGCCAACGTCTTTCTGTCCTCGCTTGCCTTGTAGTGGCCTATGTAGACTATTTCCTCGTAGACGTGGATGTGCAGGTCGATGGTTTCTTGCATGGCGAGGTGCTGCGCGGCGAGTGCGGCCTCGAGGTGAACATTCTTCGTCGCGACCTCCGGCACCTGCAGGGCAACCAGGGCTTGAAAGATTTCGTCACCATGTAGGCCAATGAGGGTGGCAGGCAATGAGGAGCCTGGGCGCGCGGGCTGGAGCAGTACGGCAAGGTCGTCCGCGCACTTCTTGACGGCGGTGAACTTGCGGATGGAGTTGACCATCATGTCGTCCATGCGAGAGGCGAAGCCGGCGTCGACGAGGGCTACGATGCCTCCGGTCGCCAGCATCGTGTGGAAACGCTGCACGGTGCTGGGCCGCAGGCCGGCACCTTGGATGATTTGGCACAGCTGACTGCCGCTCGCGTCCATCGACTCCATAGGTGCTTGTGGCTTCTGGTCACTTGGTCTTGGATTGGAGTGAGTGGTGTTGCGCAGAGACTTGGGAGTAGATGGATTGGAGTGGTGGGGCGCCTTTATTATAGTATGAGAGTCCAAACTCTGTTGCATTCACATCGTGCTGGCTCTAGTCTGCTTCTCCAATTAATTCCCTCTGCATGTAATTGAGGATGCATCATTGACCGTTCAATGCTCGGGAACCGCTACCCTCTTCCTCGTTGTCATTCAAGCACCTATGGACCTATGTTGACTTCGTAAATTTCAAGATGATAGTGCCGTGCGTGTGTGCGTTCATAGGGGTGAGTGTATGCGCATGTATATGAGCGCTTGCGTCTGTACTGTGTCAAAAAAAACAACATAAATGCGTGTCAAAAAGAGACTAGTCAGTATACTCAATATTGTGCACCTCGGAGAGGAAAACGATAGAACTAGTATGTATTTCTTTACGGTGCAGATTCACTCATTTTGCTCCATATGTACTCCGTCTCGGTGTAGTCTAGTCACTTGTTGAAATCTCTAGAAGGGCAAATACTCCTTTCTGGTTTACAGGGCTATACTAGCAAGTAGTTGTACGTACTAGTACAATAGTGGGCTCACATATCAATTTTGTCTCATGCAAGAGCTTGGCTATATGCGTGCTCCAATGTTCGCAACTGCAACGTTCGGTTTGCGCTTGGCTCTTCGCCTCATCGAGAAGACGAACAATGATGTTACTACTACTGCTTCTACAGTGTCGAATCCACTGATGCATGTCCGTCCACCGCGAGCGGGACGGATAGCTTGTTGTGGAAGTACTACTAAGCAAAAGCCTGTCCTCGTTTGCGAGTAACCGCGCGCATGGGCGAGGGAGAAGGCGTGTAGTAAAATCAAGCTTCTCCTCGTTCTATGAGTTGACGCGACACATCATAGCACTAGCACCACATGCTTGCCTCTAAACTTGGCTGAAAGACCCGCAGTGTACAATATATTTGCTGCAACCTCTAACATTTACCCACCACAAATTAAAATATATGTGGCTGTATGCATCGTTCTCATGCAGAGGCCGGGGAGTCCCCCCTTTTCGAAAAAAAACAAATTAAAATATATATTCCTGTCTTGACCAGATGAGCGTGCAAACTACAATCACCAGGGTGACAGGTAGGGCCAGAAGACTATTTTAATTTAAAAAAAGAACTTCGAGACGGCCACATAGCATGGAGCCGACCCTAACGATTTTAAGAATACAGGCACGGTACACGCTATCTAGACTACTCTACACATGAAACTGCCACACGAGCATCCGGGCTGCGTTTGGCTCTTCGCCTCTTCGGGAAGTCGAACAATGATGGTGTACTACTGCACTGGAGGAGTACTACAGTACGCTTCTGGCCATCTGACACCGATTGAACTGCTGCATGTCCACCGCGTGCGGGAGGGAGAGCATGTAGAGAAAGCTTCTCCTAGTCTTGCCAGCCACCACGCTCATGGGAGAGGGAGGGACGCTCCTGTCTTTGCGTGTATGATAGGTGGGCCCGACAGGTGTGGCCAACCTATCATACAGCCAAAGGCAGGTGCAGTTAAGTCCGCGAGGGAGAGGATAATCAAACTTCTCATTGATGTATGAGTTGACGCGACACATTAAAGCACTGCACTCGATATATTTCAATAGTTTGCGTTTACCGATACATTAATTACAACGCATGCATGCATGCCGTGACTCTTCTTTTGATAGTACTTGCATGTGTTGATTTAATGCACCTTGAAGGATGGTTGTGCACGAGGAGGGCGAGATCATGCAGACCGAACAGGAACAGGACCCGACGATGGAGCTCTCTAAGGTCTCCATGGACCTCACTGTGCTCCACTGCCCCTTGTGCCTCCACCCCTTGATGCCTCCAGTGTATGAGGTTCGAATACACCTCGTCCGTTCGGCTGATTGAGCAAGGTGCAGGTTTCTTGATTGATGTGTTGTTGGATTGATTTCTGCAGTGCAAGGGAGGGCACCTGTCCTGCGCGGACTGCCGCGTCAAGCGCCCCGGGAACCAGCGGCAGTGCCAGAAGTGCGAGCGCGGCGGTGGCTACGACGTGCGGAACACGGCGGTGGACTCCGTCCTTTCGTCGGTGAGGGTGGAGTTCCCGCACGAAGGCTGTGGGCTCTACCTCACTTACCACAAGCTCGCCGATCACCAGAGCGTGTGTCCGCTCACGCCCTGCAAATGCCCCGTGCCCGTCTGCGGATACAAAGGCCCGCTGCCGGCGCTCTACCACCACATCAGCAACGCGCATCCCATGCCCGTGCACAGGATCCAGTACGGCAAGGTGCTCCAGCTGCATGTGCCACTGTCGGAGCCACGGCTCTTGCTGTTCGCGGAGGAGGACCGCCGCGCGTTTTTCTTGGTCGGCGGCGTGCTCGACATCGGCGCGCATATCGCCGTGTCGGTCATCTGCATCAGAGCGGGGGCGCACTACTTGGACAAGCTATGGGCGAACAGCCCGCAGGGGGAGCCCAAAGGCACAACCGATGCCGTCAAGGTGGAAATGGAGGTGACAAGCAGCAAGGATCCCGGCGACGTCGACGTGTGATAACCCACAAGTATAGGGGATCGCAACAGTTTCCGAGGGTAGAGTATTCAACCCAAATTTATTGATTCGACACAAGGGGAGCCAAAGAATATTCTCAAGTATTAGCAGCTGAGTTGTCAATTCAACCACACCTGGAAACTTAGTATCTGCAGCAAAGTGTTTAGTAGCAAAGTAATATGATAGTAGTGGTAACGGTAACAAAAGTAAAGACAGCAAAATTAATGTTTTTGGTATTTTTGTAGTGATTGTAACAGTAGCAACGGAAAAGTAAATAAGCGTAAACAAGTAAATGGAAAACTCGTAGGCACGGGATCAGTGATGGATAATTATGCCGGATGTGGTTCATCATGTAACAGTCATAACATAGGGTGACACAGAACTAGCTCCAGTTCATCAATGTAATGTAGGCATGTATTCCGTAAATAGTCATACGTGCTTATGGAAAAGAACTTGCATGACATCTTTTGTCCTACCCTCCCGTGGCAGCGGGGTCCTATTGGAAACTAAGGGATATTAAGGCCTCCTTTTAATAGAGAACTGGAACAAAGCATTAGCACATAGTGAATACATGAACTCCTCAAACTATGGTCATCACCGGGAGTGGTCCCGATTATTGTCACTTCGGGGTTGCCGGATCATAACACATAGTAGGTGACTATAGACTTGCAAGATAGGATCAAGAACACACATATATTCATGAAAACATAATAGGTTCAGATCTGGAATCATGGCACTCGGGCCCTAGTGACAAGCATTAAGCATAGCAAAGTCATATCAACATCAATCTCAGAACATCATGGATACTAGGGATCAAACCCTAACAAAACTAACTCGATTACATGATAAATCTCATCCAACCCATCACCGTCCAGCAAGCCTACGATGCAATTACTCACGCACGGCGGTGAGCATCATGAAATTGGTGATGGAGGATGGTTGATGATGACGACGGCGACGAATCCCCCTCTCCGGAGCCCCGAACGGACTCCAGATCAGCCCTCTCGAGAGAGATTAGGGCTTGGCGGTGGCTCCGTATCGTAAAACACGATGAAAGTTGCTCTCCGATTTTTATCCCCGAAAGCCAATATATGGAGTTGGAGTTGGCGTCGGAGGGCCACCAGGGGGCCCACGAGGTAGGGCGGCGCGCCCAGGGGGAGTGGCATGCCCCCCACCCTCGGGAGCAGGGTGTGGGCCCCCTGGTCTTCATCTTTGGCAAGGACTTTTTATTATTTATTCTAAGATATTCCGTGGAGTTTCAGGTCATTCCGAGAACTTTTGTTTTCTGCACATAAAACAACACCATGGCAATTCTGCTGAAAA
>NW_021267973.1:9503-19465 GCF_002162155.2 Triticum dicoccoides
AGTTCCACAACAATTGAGAGATGTTGCCCACGTGACATTTTAGTTGAACTGCACAAGACACTCATTCCAAAAAAAGTGTTTTGTGCAGTTCACCAAAAGGTCCCAGTAGCAACAAGGTGAAATGGATATCCCTATCTGCACAAAATGATAGAAAGTAAACAGTTGTTGGTCAATAAGAATATACGAAACATATACAAAATGAAAAGAAGCATCTTAATTATGTTCATGGCAATCACGCAAGGACAGTAGAAATTTTAAAACGTCAACAATGCTTCATGTTACGAGACGCATTACGATCAACAATGAGATTCCTCAGATATGGGATTACTTTAATGGTGGCATTGCTTGTTTACCAGACACAGTAAATCAACAGCAGCTAAAGAGTTAGTTTAAGGGCATGGGACCGTGGGGACACCAGGACACTTAGCAGCGTAAAGGAGCAACTTACTTATCATACTGTGGAAAACAGCAGGAGTGCCATTTGTAACACAGTTTAATTGCATCTTATCACTGGAGGCATTAGATTAACAATAACACTGGTTAGACATGTCCCTAAGGTAACAGTGTGATCGCTTCATTTTACATGCGCCCTTACAGCAAAAGGTTGGTTTACCCGCAAAAAAACCCAGCAAAAGGTTGGTATAAGGACATGCGATAGTGGACGCATCAGCACAATGTACCTACAAGGGGACATAAAGTGGTGATGCCGAGCTTGTTCACGCTATGTGAGGGCAGCAAACCTAATCCTGGAGACCTTTTACTATGTGAGGGCAGCAAATCTAATCTTGGAGGCCTTTTACTATGTGAGGGCAGCAAATCTAATCCTGAGACCTTTTACTATGTGAGGGCAGCAAATCTAATCCTGAGACCTTTTACTATGTGAGGGTAGCAAATCTAATCCTGAGACCTTTTACTATGTGAGGGCAGCAAATCTAATCCTGGAGACCTTTTACTATGTGATGGCAGCAAATCTAATCCTGGACATACTCTGTTGACTTGTCCACCAGCCGCCACTTTCTATCCTTTTTTCAACCAATAATAGATTTGTTCCTTATCCAGTTTGTACTGCGTTTTCCCATTATTTCCCTTTTCAACCAAGAGGCCGGTTAGGTATCCGGTCTCTACTACTTTTACCATATTATTTCCTCGTTGAATCAAGTCCTAGATTCATGCTACAACTTTCCACCCTTTCTTCGTTGTTTGAACAAAGCCCTAGATTTGAATGCATGAAGTAGCTTTACCTCTAGTAATACTAACAATTTAGGTGGCTTTGGAAGAGCTGATGGGAGTAGAAAAAGATGCACATGCAGACACGTGGGGAGCTGGGCAGTAGAGCAAGGCTGCTTTCAAAGAACGTATACCTCAGGGTCGCCGGGATGTCGGCGGCGGCAGGTCAGATCTGCGGACAATACGACAGGGAGGAAGAAGTGTCGGAGGACCTCCTGAGCCGGCGCTGTGTCGGAGAGAACGACACGGGTAGAGGATCGGGCCCCTCCGGCAGCTGTGGGTTTCCTCCCTCGGTGGCGATGACCGCGTGAACGATGCACCTTTTAGTCCTCTACACACACCGGCCGAAGGGATCCGGCCGGATCTGTGATCAGCGGTGAGCAGAGAGAAAATGTGGCTACCACTGTCTTGTTTATATCTGGAGTGGATGAGAGAATGAAGAGAGCAACCCAAGTAAAGCAAGTGCTCAGGCCCCTGCGTGCATATATAGTGGAGTGATTATCTTTTTTTTCTCCACAACAAGCGTTTCAATTTGTGTATGTGGCATTAAAGAAAAGAAACTCTCTATTTAAGGTGACTACTCTATGACTCCTACTTACTACTACTACAGTACTACCTCCGTCCTGGTTTATAGGTCCCTTTTATAGTTTGTGCCAAATTTTGACTAAAGATTTAACTAACAAAATGTTAATGCATGTCAATCAAAATTATCTCATTGGATTCGTATTTGAATATAGTTTTGAAAAATATAATGTTTGGTGACATGCCTGAACATTTTCTTAGTTTAATCTATGGTCAAAATTTGGCACGAAATACAGTGGGGACCAATAAACCCGGACAGAGGTAGTATTGTTCACTTGTGATCCCCGCCCCTCCATTCATTGAACAACCTCACGGGTGAATAAACATACATTAAGTACTGTATTTATGTAGAACGAACAAGCTTGAACTATTTTCGCGTAGTTAAAAGTTGAGGGCGGGGCTTTTCCCGGGTAGTACGCGTGGCAGTTTTTGGGTAGGCGGTTTGACCAAGAGGCGAGGATGGTGAGCGAGTGGGGCTGTGCGATTTGACGGCGCGTTACTGCTGGAAAGACTTGTGATATGACCACTCACTATAGTCATGAATTACTGGCGCTTCGACCGGGCTAATGCCCCCCTTCCGTTCCGCGCTCTAATCTGGTGCCTGATACGTCGACCCGGATGCTGGCTCTCCCACATGTCAGAGTAGTAAGAAGGAGCAAAGAATGATGCGGTATATACTAGTACTATACTACTCCCTCCGTTCCTAAATATAAGTCTTTGGAGAGATTTCACTATGGACCACATACAGAGAAAAATGAGTGAATCTACACATAAAATGCATCTATATACATCCGTATGTGGTCCATAGTGAAATATCTACGAAGACTTATATTTAGGAACAGAGGGAGTACTACTCAGGTCGGAGGAGTGCGAACCACAGCAGCCCAGTGAACCAGCCGTGCGAACCACGGTAGCCCAGTGAACCAGCAGTAGAAAACAATAATGTGGTGATATGGCCATAAAAACAATGTGCTACGGTCCACACTGTAGCATGTACAGTAACACTCCTCTTTGTTTGAATCCCTGATTCAGAGCTAGTTTGGGTTGAAATAGCCTCAAATTATCGAAACAAGAGGGGTTAGTTTGAGCTAGTTTTCTCTAACCCAGCTAGAAAAACTAGCCCAATTGAGAGGTTCTAATTGGGTTAGTTATCTTGGGCCCACTAAAAGAGAACTAAAAAAATCTCACCTGCCCGCACAAGATCACTCACCTAAAAAAATCTCACCTGCCCGCACCAGATCGCTCCCTCCCCCCTCTCGCACGACTCCTCTCTGTTCCCCATAGGGCCGCCCGCCCAAGCACCGCTCGCCCTCACTCTCCTTCGGCCGCCCTCTCCTTTCGGCCTCCGCCGCCCTACTCTGGCCGCACTCTCCCTCCGACCTTCGAAGGTCGCCCTGCTCCCCCTTCACCAGTCGTTTTTCTCCCTCTGTCATGCACGGCGGCGGCGCATCTACTAGGGAGGTCGTGAGAGGGGTGAGTTTGTTCGTTCCTTCTCTGTCTCACGACCATATCATTGATCTTGCTTGCTCTAGCGCTAATTTTGATTTGTAAAAGTAGATCCTGATCAAACTTGCTATAGATTTGTGGTGCATGCATGGAATTATTTGATGCTGCTTGAGGAGGTAATAAATCTTTCTAGAGGCCCAAAGATTCAGGTCACATTTCTAGGTATTTCAGTTTGATGCTTGCATTATTTGAGAGGCCCAAAGATTTAGTTCACCTTTCTTGGCATTTCAATTTCAGGCTTGCATTGTTTCTAGAGGCCCAAAGATTCAGTTCACCTTTCTAGGTATTTGAGTTTCAGTCTTGCATTATTTCTAGAGGCCTAAAGATTCAGTTCACCTTTCTAGGTATTTCATTTTTCGGCTTGCATTATTTCTAGAGGCCCAAAGATTCAGTTCACCTTTCTAGGTATTTCAATTTCAGGCTTGTATTATTTCTAGAGGCCCAAAGATTCAGTTCACCTTTCTAGGTTTTTAAGTTCCAGGCTTGCATTATTTCTAGAGGCCCAAAGATTCAGTTCACCTTTCTAGGTATTTCAGTTTCAGGCTTGCATTATTTCTAGAGGCCCAAAGATTCAGTTCACCTTTCTAGGTATTCTAGTTACAGGCTTGCATTATTTATAGAGGCCCAAAGATTAAGTTCCCAGTTGGCGGCAAGCGGCCCTGCTACCCATCCGGTGTCGACCTCAACTCACAAGGGCCAGCGTCGGAGGGGTTCCCGGGGCTTGGGCTCTACAGAGCCTTCCTCCAGAGCGACGATGGCGAGCTCCTCCCTCAGTGTGTGAGGGGCTCCGGGCTCCCTCCCTATCGTGAACAACTTCCGTGATGAGTTAGCTCATTCTTCGTTTCATGAAGTGTTTTTTTTATTTTGTGAAGCTCTATTGACGACTTGTATGTTTAAGTGGGATATCTGATTTGTATGGACAAAGTACAAATTATCATGTTTTGCATGCTTGATTGTATAGATGGTTCGTTTATGTCAATTGTGAGCGGGAGGAGGCCACAGAAGAGCCGGCCACACCAAGAGGGTGCTTGGATCCAAGGGACTTATTTTAGTCTGACTAAAAATAGGATCCAAAGTAGTCAAATGATTGAGATAGAGCATTTATTGTCAATCTAACCATGCCGTCCATACACCTCTTTGGTTTAGAGTTAGTTCAGGCTTAGAATCTAACTCTAACCTCTAACTGAGTTAGATTTCTCCTCGTCTCAGTTCATCGCCATCATACTTTCCCCATTCCTGTGTTTTCAGTATCCTGCGAATCAAAGAGGCCCTTTTTTCGGGAAAAATCAAAGAGGCCCTTAGACTGGTTTAGGTCCGGTCATTTTTTATAAACGTGTTATGTCCAAAATTTAATAGACGTGCTTCGGTTTCCACAAAAATAATCCAATTTCATGTAGTAATTCATTGATTTATTTATTCTTCTACGGGGGGTTTGCATGTAATTCATGAGGTCTGAAATGTAAATTACCCCGGCATATGCTCCGAGTCATGCATGCACTACGACCCAGATGCTCTATGTCCCTCATGTCGGCGAATGGGAGCACGTGGAAATAGCCTAGGAGCACATATAGGAGGATAAATGCGTGAAAAATATGTACTGTGAAGCGTATCCGCTGTTCGAAAAGTAGACCTAAAGTGATCACAGCTATAGGTCGCACGCACCCAACTAGTGGTACTAGACATACGACTAATTTTTCCCTCAAAAAAAAGAGGCATGAGTGCTCAGTACTCCTATTCTATAAACACGAGTCCTATCTGACAACAGCGTCCGTGCTATAGCTAGCCCTCCTCCCTCGTTTCTCTCTTCTAACTCTAAACTCGGCTGACGCCCGGTGGGTGGGGTGGGTTTTCTCAACTGCGGCCCCACCTCATAGTGAAAACGTTACCACTGGAATAAAAAATGCCATATACTCCCTCCGTTCATAAATATAAGCCTTTTTAGATACTACTTCAAATGGAATACAGCATACAGATGTATGAAGACATAGTTTAGACTGTAGATTCACTCATTTTGCTCCGTATGTAGTAGTCACTTGCTGGAATCTTTAGAAAGACTTATATTTGGGAACGGAGGGAGTACTATACTAATAAAACATTAAGGCCATGAGGCGATGCATTGCTGCTTACAGGAGGCAAGAAGAAGAGATGCATCCATCGACGATGTCCACCTCCTCGACTCAGGGTGCCGGCCCACCGAACGGCGCCTAAGTAGCAGCGACTTTCGTGGCCAGGTCGACGTGCTTCTGAACAATGGCGTCCAAACATTCCAGCCATTGGAAGAAGGCCAACGTCTTTCTGTCCTCGCTTGCCTTGTAGTGGCCTATGTAGACTATTTCCTCGTAGACGTGGATGTGCAGGTCGATGGTTTCTTGCATGGCGAGGTGCTGCGCGGCGAGTGCGGCCTCGAGGTGAACATTCTTCGTCGCGACCTCCGGCACCTGCAGGGCAACCAGGGCTTGAAAGATTTCGTCACCATGTAGGCCAATGAGGGTGGCAGGCAATGAGGAGCCTGGGCGCGCGGGCTGGAGCAGTACGGCAAGGTCGTCCGCGCACTTCTTGACGGCGGTGAACTTGCGGATGGAGTTGACCATCATGTCGTCCATGCGAGAGGCGAAGCCGGCGTCGACGAGGGCTACGATGCCTCCGGTCGCCAGCATCGTGTGGAAACGCTGCACGGTGCTGGGCCGCAGGCCGGCACCTTGGATGATTTGGCACAGCTGACTGCCGCTCGCGTCCATCGACTCCATAGGTGCTTGTGGCTTCTGGTCACTTGGTCTTGGATTGGAGTGAGTGGTGTTGCGCAGAGACTTGGGAGTAGATGGATTGGAGTGGTGGGGCGCCTTTATTATAGTATGAGAGTCCAAACTCTGTTGCATTCACATCGTGCTGGCTCTAGTCTGCTTCTCCAATTAATTCCCTCTGCATGTAATTGAGGATGCATCATTGACCGTTCAATGCTCGGGAACCGCTACCCTCTTCCTCGTTGTCATTCAAGCACCTATGGACCTATGTTGACTTCGTAAATTTCAAGATGATAGTGCCGTGCGTGTGTGCGTTCATAGGGGTGAGTGTATGCGCATGTATATGAGCGCTTGCGTCTGTACTGTGTCAAAAAAAACAACATAAATGCGTGTCAAAAAGAGACTAGTCAGTATACTCAATATTGTGCACCTCGGAGAGGAAAACGATAGAACTAGTATGTATTTCTTTACGGTGCAGATTCACTCATTTTGCTCCATATGTACTCCGTCTCGGTGTAGTCTAGTCACTTGTTGAAATCTCTAGAAGGGCAAATACTCCTTTCTGGTTTACAGGGCTATACTAGCAAGTAGTTGTACGTACTAGTACAATAGTGGGCTCACATATCAATTTTGTCTCATGCAAGAGCTTGGCTATATGCGTGCTCCAATGTTCGCAACTGCAACGTTCGGTTTGCGCTTGGCTCTTCGCCTCATCGAGAAGACGAACAATGATGTTACTACTACTGCTTCTACAGTGTCGAATCCACTGATGCATGTCCGTCCACCGCGAGCGGGACGGATAGCTTGTTGTGGAAGTACTACTAAGCAAAAGCCTGTCCTCGTTTGCGAGCAACCGCGCGCATGGGCGAGGGAGAAGGCGTGTAGTAAAATCAAGCTTCTCCTCGTTCTATGAGTTGACGCGACACATCATAGCACTAGCACCACATGCTTGCCTCTAAACTTGGCTGAAAGACCCGCAGTGTACAATATATTTGCTGCAACCTCTAACATTTACCCACCACAAATTAAAATATATGTGGCTGTATGCATCGTTCTCATGCAGAGGCCGGGGAGTCACCCCTTTTCGAAAAAAAACAAATTAAAATATATATTCCTGTCTTGACCAGATGAGCGTGCAAACTACAATCACCAGGGTGACAGGTAGGGCCAGAAGACTATTTTAATTTAAAAAAAGAACTTCGAGACGGCCACATAGCATGGAGCCGACCCTAACGATTTTAAGAATACAGGCACGGTACACGCTATCTAGACTACTCTACAGATGAAACTGCCACACGAGCATCCGGGCTGCGTTTGGCTCTTCGCCTCTTCGGGAAGTCGAACAATGATGGTGTACTACTGCACTGGAGGAGTACTACAGTACGCTTCTGGCCATCTGACACCGATTGAACTGCTGCATGTCCACCGCGTGCGGGAGGGAGAGCATGTAGAGAAAGCTTCTCCTAGTCTTGCCAGCCACCACGCTCATGGGAGAGGGAGGGACGCTCCTGTCTTTGCGTGTATGATAGGTGGGCCCGACAGGTGTGGCCAACCTATCATACAGCCAAAGGCAGGTGCAGTTAAGTCCGCGAGGGAGAGGATAATCAAACTTCTCGTTGATGTATGAGTTGACGCGACACATTAAAGCACTGCACTCGATATATTTCAATAGTTTGCGTTTACCGATACATTAATTACAACGCATGCATGCATGCCGTGACTCTTCTTTTGATAGTACTTGCATGTGTTGATTTAATGCACCTTGAAGGATGGTTGTGCACGAGGAGGGCGAGATCATGCAGACCGAACAGGAACAGGACCCGACGATGGAGCTCTCTAAGGTCTCCATGGACCTCACCGTGCTCCACTGCCCCTTGTGCCTCCACCCCTTGATGCCTCCAGTGTATGAGGTTCGAATACACCTCGTCCGTTCGGCTGATTGAGCAAGGTGCAGGTTTCTTGATTGATGTGTTGTTGGATTGATTTCTGCAGTGCAAGGGAGGGCACCTGTCCTGCGCGGACTGCCGCGTCAAGCGCCCCGGGAACCAGCGGCAGTGCCAGAAGTGCGAGCGCGGCGGTGGCTACGACGTGCGGAACACGGCGGTGGACTCCGTCCTTTCGTCGGTGAGGGTGGAGTTCCCGCATGAAGGCTGTGGGCTCTATCTCACTTACCACAAGCTCGCCGATCACCAGAGCGTGTGTCCGCTCACGCCCTGCAAATGCCCCGTGCCCGTCTGCGGATACAAAGGCCCGCTGCCGGCGCTCTACCACCACATCAGCAACGCGCATCCCATGCCCGTGCACAGGATCCAGTACGGCAAGGTGCTCCAGCTGCATGTGCCACTCTCGGAGCCACGGCTCTTGCTGTTCGCGGAGGAGGACCGCCGCGCGTTTTTCTTGGTCGGCGGCGTGCTCGACATCGGCGCGCATATCGCCGTGTCGGTCATCTGCATCAGAGCGGGGGCGCACTACTTGGACAAGCTATGGGCGAACAGCCCACAGGGGGAGCCCAAAGGCACGACCGATGCCGTCAAGGTGGAAATGGAGGTGACAAGCAGCAAGGATCCCGGCGACGTCGACGTGTGATAACCCACAAGTATAGGGGATCGCAACAGTTTCCGAGGGTAGAGTATTCAACCCAAATTTATTGATTCGACACAAGGGGAGCCAAAGAATATTCTCAAGTATTAGCAGCTGAGTTGTCAATTCAACCACACCTGGAAACTTAGTATCTGCAGCAAAGTGTTTAGTAGCAAAGTAATATGATAGTAGTGGTAACGGTAACAAAAGTAAAGACAGCAAAATTAATGTTTTTGGTATTTTTGTAGTGATTGTAACAGTAGCAACGGAAAAGTAAATAAGCGTAAACAAGTAAATGGAAAACTCGTAGGCACGGGATCAGTGATGGATAATTATGCCGGATGTGGTTCATCATGTAACAGTCATAACATAGGGTGACACAGAACTAGCTCCAGTTCATCAATGTAATGTAGGCATGTATTCCGTAAATAGTCATACGTGCTTATGGAAAAGAACTTGCATGACATCTTTTGTCCTACCCTCCCGTGGCAGCGGGGTCCTATTGGAAACTAAGGGATATTAAGGCCTCCTTTTAATAGAGAACTGGAACAAAGCATTAGCACATAGTGAATACATGAACTCCTCAAACTATGGTCATCACCGGGAGTGGTCCCGATTATTGTCACTTCGGGGTTGCCGGATCATAACACATAGTAGGTGACTATAGACTTGCAAGATAGGATCAAGAACACACATATATTCATGAAAACATAATAGGTTCAGATCTGGAATCATGGCACTCGGGCCCTAGTGACAAGCATTAAGCATAGCAAAGTCATATCAACATCAATCTCAGAACATCATGGATACTAGGGATCAAACCCTAACAAAACTAACTCGATTACATGATAAATCTCATCCAACCCATCACCGTCCAGCAAGCCTACGATGCAATTACTCACGCACGGCGGTGAGCATCATGAAATTGGTGATGGAGGATGGTTGATGATGACGACGGCGACGAATCCCCCTCTCCGGAGCCCCGAACGGACTCCAGATCAGCCCTCTCGAGAGAGATTAGGGCTTGGCGGTGGCTCCGTATCGTAAAACACGATGAAAGTTGCTCTCCGATTTTTATCCCCGAAAGCCAATATATGGAGTTGGAGTTGGCGTCGGAGGGCCACCAGGGGGCCCACGAGGTAGGGCGGCGCGCCCAGGGGGAGTGGCATGCCCCCCACCCTCGGGAGCAGGGTGTGGGCCCCCTGGTCTTCATCTTTGGCAAGGACTTTTTATTATTTATTCTAAGATATTCCGTGGAGTTTCAGGTCATTCCGAGAACTTTTGTTTTCTGCACATAAAACAACACCATGGCAATTCTGCTGAAAA
>NW_021267973.1:19690-27405 GCF_002162155.2 Triticum dicoccoides
AGCGTCAGTTCGGGTTAGTTCCATTCAAATCATACAAGTTAGAGTCCAAAACAAGGGCAAAAGTTTTTGGAAAAGTAGATACGACGGAGACGTATCAAGTCCCCCAAGCTTAAACCCTTGCTTGTCCTCAAGCAATTCAGTTGACAAACTGAAAGAGAAAAAGAAAAAAAATTACAAACTCTGTTTGCTCTTGTTGTTGTAAACATGAAAAGCCAACATTCAAGTTTCAGAAATTATTATGAACTAACCATACTCACAATAACAAGTAGGTCTCACAATTACTCATATCAACAATATAATCAGCTAGCGAGCCATAATAATAAAACTCAGATGACAACACTTTCTCAAAATAATCATAACATGATATAACAAAATGGTATCTCGCTAGCCGTTTCCGAGACCGCAAAACATAAATGCAGAGCACCTTTAAAGATCAAGGATTGACTATACATTGTAATTCATGGTAAAAGAGATCCAGTCAAGTCATACCCAATATAAACAATTTGTAATGAATGCAAATGACAGTGTGCTCCCCAGCGGGTGCTTTTTAATAAGAAGGGTGATGACTCAACATAAAAGTAAATGGATAGGCCCTTCGCAGAGGGAAGCAGGGATTTGTAGAGGTGCCAGAGCTCGATTTTGAAATAGAGATAAATTATATTTTGAGCGGCATACTTTCACTGTCAACGCAACAACTATGAGATGGCTGTATCTTCCATACTACATGCATTATAGGCAGTTCCCAAACAGAATGGTAAAGGTTTATACTCCCCCTCCTCCACAAGCATCAATCCATGGCTTGCTCGAAACAACGAGTGCCTCCAACATTCAACGGGTCCCAAGGGGAGTTTTGTTTAATTATTTTGATTTGCTTTGATCTTTTTGGATCATGGGACTGGGCATCCCGGTTGAATGAGGAGCGGAGTCCACTCCTATTGAGAATAACCCACGTAGCATGGAAGATATAGGCAGCCCTAGTTGCACATGAGCTGCTCGAGCATACAAAACAAAATTTTTATTTGAAGGTTTGGAGTTTGGCACATACAAATTTACATGGAACGGCAGGTAGATACCGCATATAGGAACGTATAGTGGACTCATATGGAACAACTTTGGGGTTTAAGGAGTTTGGATGCACAAGCAGTATTCCCGCTTAGTGCAGGTGAAGGCTAGCAAAAGACTGGGAAGCGACCAACTGAGAGAGCGACAACAGTCGTAAATATCATGAAGGCTATGTTGATTTGATTCAACTACATGCGTGAACATGTGCCAAGTCGAGTCACTCAATTCATTCAAAGGAGGATACCATCCTATCATACCGCATCATAATCATCTCAATAGCATGTTGGCACACAAGGTAAACCATTATAACTCATAGCTAATCAAGCATGGCACAAGCAACTATAATCTCTAAATGTCATTGCAAATATGTTTACTTCATAATAGCTGAATCAGGAACAATGAATCATCATATTTACAAAAACAAGAGAGGTCGAGTTCATACCAGCTTTTCTCATCCCAATAAGTACATCATATATCATCATTATGGCCTTTCACTTGCACGACCGAAGGGTGTAAATAATAATAAGAGTGCACGTGCATTGGACTAAGCTGGGATCTGCAAGCATTCAACTCGAGAGAGAAGACAAGTAATATAGGCTCTCAGTTAGATAAACAATAATGCATATGAGAGCCACTAAGCATTATCAATATAGTCTTCTCGACCCCCAAAGAAAGGAAAAGAAATAAAAACTATTTACACGGGAAAGCTCCCAACAAGCAAAAGAAGAACGGGAAATATTTTAGGGTTTTATTTTTAATTATTACTACTACAGCAGGAAAAATAAACTACTACTAATTTTTTTGGTTTTTCTAAGGTTTATTAAACACACAAGAAGAAAGCAGGAAAAAGAAATTTAAACTAACATGGATATTACATTGAAAGAGTGTGAGCAACGACATCTAGCAATGAGTGTGTGTGAGCATAAATGTATTGTCGGTGAGAAATACGTACTCCCCCAAGCTTAGGATTTTGGCCTAAGTTGGTCTATTGCCAGGGATAGCCTGGCTGAGACCCGTAGGTGTAGCTGGGGTCATACTGCGATGCAGCGGCTACCGCCTCCTGAGCTGCAGCGTGGCATCGAGCTGCCTCTGCTCTCCTCTCGTACTCATCTGCCTCCTCCCTGGTAATAATATATCTTCCTCTCGTCTGAAAATCAAAGAAGGCAGGAGCAGGAAGAGTAACACGGACAACATGCCGTTTGTTAAAGATTAGTCGATACTGGAAAGGTTGTCCAGTCCTCTCAATGAACTGGTGGGAAAACATAGAATCAAGATCTAAATAAGAAGGGGGTAACTATCACCCTCACGAATGTCTAGATCAAGAAAATTAGCTAAGCGGATTGCATAAATTCCTCCAAAGAAATCTCTATTATGTATATTATGATGCAACCTACGAGCTACAATGGCTCCCATATGATAAGATTGGTCCCCTAACACAGCACTTCTGAGAATGCTGAGATCAGGGGCACACATGTGACATGCTTCATCCTTAGCATTTATGCATCTACCAATGAAGAGAACAAAATAATGTATAGCAGGAAAGTGAATGCTCCCTGTAGTGGCCTGCGCTATATCTCTAGATTCCCCCACAGTTATTCTAGCAAGAAAGTCTCTATATTCAGATTTAGGGGGATCCCTGATACTACCCCAAGATGGAAGTTTGCATGCAAGAGTGAAATCCTCTAAGTCCATGGTATAAGATTTGTCATAAAGGTCAAACATGACTAAAGGAGAATTACGCGAAGATGAAAAATCAAACCTCCACACAAATCAACTTGTGAGATCACGATACTGGGGGCATTTATCAGCTTCAAAGTCCTCAAGACCGGCATTACGCAAATATGCATAGAATTCTTCATTAATTCCCACTTGATTCATAAAATTTTCTGAAGGCCATTCACAGGGCCTCACGAGAGCGTCTCTTGGTGGTTCCTCGTCACGATCAAGCATTGCAATCCTGGGACCTTGCTTCCTTGAAGAACCACCTTGGAACATTTTCCTAAGCATATTGTTTTCTCTGAAAAATTCTGAAATTTTTAGTAAATTCAAACAAAAGTGAACCAACTTCAATAAAATTGATAGCAACAACTCCCACAAGTGCCTAGGGCCTATATCAAGCATTAGAACTACTTGGAACCATATAAATTTGACATGCAAGCTCAAGAACATGGTCACCTATGCAGCACAAATTTCCAATGAATAAAGCACTAGAACAAAAACTAGTTGGACCAATGGATGAGTCACATACCAAGGAACAATCTCCCCAAGCAGTTTTGCGAGAGGTGCTTTGAGCAAGGAGATCGAAAATCACAGCAACGGGGGCTGGAACACGAGCTTGAGTTGGTTTTTCAGGTTTGTGTGAGGCAGAGGAAGAAGATGGCTGCAGGGATAAGTGGAGGAGGTCCACCGTGGGCCCACGAGGCAGGGGGGCACGCCCAGGGGGTAGGGCGCGCCCTCCACCCTTGTGGCCAGGTGGCAGCTCCACCCGCGGTAATTTTTGCACAGTAAATCCTCAAATATTCCCGAAAAAATCATATTAAATTGGCATGGCATTCTGAGGACTTTTATTTTCGGGATATTTTTATATTGCACGGATAACTCGGGAGACAGACAGAAAAATACCATTTTACTTTATTTCTATTAAGTAACAGAAAATATAAAGAGGGTACAGAAGGTTGTGCTTCTAGTTTCATCCATCTCATGCTCATCAAAAGGAATCCACTAACAAGGTTGATCAAGTCTTGTTAACAAACTCATTCCGATAATCATGGAACCGGAGAAATTTCGAATAACACTATGTTACCTCAACGGGGATATGGACATCCCCAATAATAAGTATATCATATTCCTTCTTGACAGTAGGAAGAGGAAACTCAAAACCTTCGAATATAACCGATGGAATTTTTCCAATAGAGTTGATACTATGAACTTGAGGTTGTTTCCTTGGAAAGTGTACCATATGCTCATTACCATTAACATGAAAAGTGACATTTCCTTTGTTGCAATCAATAACAGCCCCTGCAGTATTAAGGAAAGGTCTTCCAAGAATAATAGACATACTATCATCCTCGGGAATATCAAGAATAACAAAGTCTGTTAAAATAGTAACATTTGCAACCACAACAGGCACATCCTCACAAATACCGACAGGTATAGCAGTTGATTGATCAGCCATTTGCAAAGATATTTTAGTAGGTGTCAACTTATTCAAGTCAAGTCTATGATATAAAGAGAGAGGCATAACACTAACACCGGCTCCAAGATCACATAAAGCAGTTTTAACATAATTTCTTTTAATGGAGCATGGTATAGTAGGTACTCCTGGATCTCCAAGTTTCTTTGGTATTCCACCCTTAAAAGTATAATTAGCAAGCATGGTGGAAATTTCAGCTTCAGGTATCTTCCTTTTATTAGTAATGATAACCTTCGTATACTTAGCATAAGGATTTGTTTTGAGCATGTCAGTTAATCGTATACGCAAAAAGATAGGTCTAATCATTTCAGCAAAGCGCTCAAAATCCTTATCATCCTTTTTCTTGGATGGTTTGGGAGGAAAATGCATGGGTTTCTGAACCCATGGTTCACTTTCTTTACTATGTTTCCTAGCAACGAAGTCTCTTTTATCATAACGTTGATTCTTTGATTGTGGGTTATCAAGATCAACATTAGGTTCAACTTCTACATCATTATCATTACTAGGTTGAGCATCATCATGAACATTATCATTAACATTTCCACTAGGTTCATGTTCATTACCAGATTGTGTTTCAGCATCAGACATAGAGATATCATTTGGATTATCAGGTGGTTCAGCAATAGGTTCACTAGAAGTTTGCACAGTTCTATCATTTTTCTTTTTCTTCCTTTTAGAAGAACTAGGCATATCAATATTATTTATCTGAAAATCTTGCTCGATTCTCTTAGGGTGGCCTTCAGGATACAAAGGTTCCTGGGTCATTCTACCAGTTCTAGTAGCCACTCTAACAGCATAATCATTTTTCTTACTATTCATTTCATTAAGCACTTCTTTTTGAGCTTTAAGTACTTGTTCTACTTGAGTGGTAACCATAGGAGCATGTTTGCTAACAAGTTTAAGTTCACCTCTAATATTAGCCATATAATCACTCAAGCGTTTAATCATAAAGGTATTCTATTTTAATTGTCTACCAAAATAAGCATTAAACTCATCTTGCTTAAACATAAAGTTATCAAACTCATCCAAGCACTGACTAGCAATTTTAGTAGGAGGGACTTCAACTTTATCATATCTATAGAGAGAATTTACCTTTACTACCTGTGTCAGGATATCGGGAGGTTCTTCAGTAAATAAGTAATTGAGATCATATACTTCTTCAACAGGCGGTAACTTAAGACCATGTATTTCTTCAATAGGAGGTAAATTCTTAACATCTTCATCTTTAATACCTTTTTTTCATAGATTTCTTTGCCTCTTGCATATCTTCGGGACTGAGAAATAGAACACCTCTCTTCTTCGGAGTTGGTTTAGGAATAGGCTCAGTAATTGGCTCTAGAGCTGGCTCGGGAGTTCGCTCAGGAGGTGCCCAATTATTTTCATTTGTCAACATATTATTCAATAAAATTTCAGCTTCATCCGGTGTTCTTTCCCTGAAAAGAGAACCAGCACAACTATCCAGGTAATCTCTGGAAGCATCGGTTAGTCCATTATAAAAGATATCAAGTATTTCAGGTTTCTTAAGAGGATGATCAGGCAAAGCATTAAGTAACTTGAGAAGCCTCCCCCAAGCTTGTGGGAGACTCTCTTTTTCAATTTGCACAAAATTATATATATCCCTCAAAGCAGCTTGTTTCTTATGAGCAGGGAAATATTTAGCAGAGAAGTAATAAACCACATCCTGGGGATTTTGCACACAACTAGGAACAAGAGAATTAAACCATATCTTAGCATCACCCTTTAATGAGAACGGAAATATTTTGAGTAAATAAAGGTAGTGTCATCTCTCATTATTGGTAAACAGGGCAGCTATATCATCTAACTTACGAAGATGTGCCACAATAGTTTCAGATTCATAGCCATAAAAAGAATCAGATTCAACGAAAGTAATTATATCTGGGTCAACAGAAAAATCATGATAATCCTGATCGGGAACACAGATAGGTGAAGTAGCAAAAGCAGGGTCGGGTCTCATCCTATCTCTAAAAGATTCTTTACTCCATTTAACTAGCAACCTCTTACGTTCAAGACTATCCTGGCAAGCAAGAATAGTTTCAGTAGATTCAGCATTAAAAAGATAACCCTCAGGAATGCAGACATATTTTCATCATCACTAACATCATTGTATTCAGTTTCAATATTTTCTCTTTCTCTAGACTTAGAAATTTGTTCATCTAGAAATTCACCAAGGGGCACAGTAGTATCAAGCATAGAAGTAGTTTCATCATAAGTATCATGCATAGTAGAAGTGGCATCATCAATAACATGTGACATATAGGAACGAATAGCAGAAGCAGGTTTAGGTGTTGCTAGCTTACTCATAACAGAAGGTGAAACAAGTGCAGAGCTAGATGGCAGTTCCTTACCTCCCCTCGTAGTTGAGGGATAAATTGTTGTCTTAGCGTCTTTCAAATTCTTCATAGGGTCCAGCAGATATAAATCCCAAGTGACTCAAAGAATAGAGCTATGCTCCCCGGCAACGGCGCCAGAAAAAGGTCTTGATAACCCACAAGTATAGGGGATCGCAACAATTTCCGTGGGTAGAGTATTCAACACAAATTTATTGATTCGACACAATGGGAGCCAAAGAATATTCTCAAGTATTAGCAGCTGGGTTGTCAATTCAACCACACCTGGAAACTTAGTATCTGCAGCAAAGTGTTTAGTAGCAAAGTAATATGATAGTAGTGGTAACGGTAACAAAAGTAAAGACAGCAAAAGTAATGTTTTTGGTATTTTTATAGTGATTGTAATAGTAGCAACGGAAAAGTAAATAAGCGTAACCCAGTATATGGAAAACTCGTAGGCACCGGATAAGTGATGGATAATTATGCCGGATGTGGTTCATCATGTAACAGTCATAACATAGGGTGACACGGAACTAGCTCCAGTTCATCAATGTAATGTAGGTATGTATTCTGTAAATAGTCATACGTGCTTATGGAAAAGAACTTGCATGACATCTTTTGTCCTACCCTCCCAGGGCAGCGGGGTCCTATTGGAAACTAAGGGATATTAAGGCCTCCTTTTAATAGAGAACCGGAACAAAGCATTAGCACATAGTGAATACATGAACTCCTCAAACTATGGTCATCACCGGGAGTGGTCCCGATTATTGTCACTTCGGGGTTTCCGGATCATAACACATAGTAGGTGACTATAGACTTGCAAGATAGGATCAAAAACACACATATATTCATGAAAACATAATAGGTTCAGATCTGAAATCATGGCACTCGGGCCCTAGTGACAAGCATTAAGCATAGCAAAGTCATAGCAACATCAATCTTAGAACATAATGTATACTAGAGATTAAACCCTAACAAAACTAACTCGATTACATGATAAATCTCATCCAACCCATCACCGTCCAGCAAGCCTACAGTGCAATTACTCACGCACGGCGGTGAGCATCATGAAATTGGTGATGGAGGATGGTTGATGATCACGACAGCGACGA
>NW_021267973.1:28683-29723 GCF_002162155.2 Triticum dicoccoides
AGTGCCTTGTTGAAGAGGACCGGCGTCATCATCAAGAAACTTATGGGCGAGAATGACATGCTCCGCAACGAGCGCCAAAGGCTGGTGGAGGAATCCGTGGATGTTCTCAAGAAGTGTATTGAGGAAACGAAAGAGCTCATCGCCGCTCGCCGCGGAGACTAGTTCTCGCGGCCTACAGCAACGCATCAAGAAAGTAGAGATCAGCGAGCCAGATCATTGTCTTCCTTCTTCTTTTGCCCTTGTGTATTTCGGGCATAGCTGCATGTGGCTTTTTTAATTATCTTTATAATTATGTAAGACAATTAATCGTCCTTATCTTTCTGTGGAAGATCAATGTTGCGAGGTTGGAATGAAGAAAACTCTTGTTGTTGCGACCCTGGCGTTGCTGTTCTTCTAGTTGCTGCTAGGCTTCCTTCAGTTTCCTGGTTTCTTTTGATGTAATAATCGGTTTAGGATGTCGATTGTGTCATCGGTTGTGAAATGTTGGGTTCTAGCGCGGATGTTTGGCCTTTGTTGGCCTCTTGGGATGTTGCGATTTCAATCTGGTACTTTTAGTCCTTCGTGTTAGGCTGGAGTTGTGCTGATCTTCTTGTGAATTGTGGTGGTTTTCAGTAATGAAAATCGGAAGCGGCAAGCCATTCTTTGATAAAAAAAATCGTCCTTATATATTCATCAGTCTTGCTATAAGTCGCAGTAGATGTTATATAGGTCCGTCAGGTCTTACATCAAGATCCGTGCTGTCAGATATTCTTTTCTCTCTCTTAAATCTCAGTCGAATGAGACATAGCCACGCCATTAAACAGAGGCTCAGGCGCCATTAATGGAGACCTTGGGAGAGAGGTGGACGGCAGATGGAGGTCAAAGGGCTCTCCTCCCGATAAGCACGCCCAGGGGTCTGATCGCATGCCTCTCATACTCAAATAGCTACCCTGCATGGCGCCTCCTAGCTAATAAAAAATGGGGACGCGTGGCGGCACGTAAACGGTACTAGTAAGTAGAACGCCCATGGTTTCAATAATACTTGTGTTTCCGATTGTAAC
>NW_021267973.1:30259-34391 GCF_002162155.2 Triticum dicoccoides
TGACAGCACTTGTTCCAAAATGACTTTGTTGATTGTTAATGTGTGCGCCTTCGCAAATCGGACTGCAAATTTACCACAGCATGTTGGTGCCATGTCATGGCACCAAGCCAAGTTTCGTTATTTTCATGCGTGTTTTGGATTTGCAGGAACTAAAAACCTAAGTTTCTCAATGTTTCCAACCCAGCCACGACGCCCAGAATTTCGAATTTCATTCCCATTTCTTGCATGGAACCTAGAAATTTACCCGAGGACACACATGTGATTTTTCAACCAGCTTTGGTGCACTGGAACATGTGGTTGTATTTCAAATTTGAATTATGCACACAAAGGTGACACGTTCCCTCCTAGAACCATGATCCTTCTTGAGAGAAGATCCGATTTGCAAGAAGCTTATACCAAAATTTGTTCCTATTCGGCCAATTTTTTTTATCACGGCATGGTACTACCATGACATGACACCATGCAAAGTTTCATCATTTTAAAACCAAGTTTCTCAATGTTTTTGACCGAGCCACGATGCCCAGATGTTTGAATCTTATTCTCATTTTTTGCATGGGAGTAGAAATTCACCCGAGGACACAAATGTGATTTTGAACCAACTTTGGTGCACGGGAGCAAGTGCTTGTAGTTCAAATTTGAATTTTGCACATTAAATGACCAAAAACTCAATTAATTTGTACATAAGGCCAAATGAAGCTGGAATAATTCCAAAATTTAATAGGGCACTCATGTAGTTCTATGTTGCCTTTGTAAATAAACTCAAGGGGAACAATGTATATCGTTTCGCACTCAAAGGTGACACGTTCCCTCTCAGAACCAGGAGCCTTCTTGAGAGAAGCTTCGGTTTGCAAGAAACTTATACCAAACTTTGTTCCTATTCGGCCATTTTCTTTACCACAACATGGTAGTACCATGACATGACATCCATACCAAGTTTCATGATTTTCAGACGTGTTTTGGATTTACAAGAATTTTAAAACCAAGTTTCTCAATATTCTCGGCCGAGACACGATGCCCAGATGTTTTAATTTTATTCTCATTTCTTGCATGGGACCTAGAAATTCACCCGAGCACACAAATGTGATTTTTCAACCAACTTTGGTTCACGAGAGCATGTGCTTGTAGTTCAAATTTGACTTATGCACATTAAATGACCGGAAACTCAATTAATGTATAAAAAATGACAAACGAACCCGGAATAATTCCAAAATTTAACATGGCACTAATGTAGTTCTATGTTGCCTTTGTTAAGAAACTCAAGGGTGGGGGGGTGGCACGTTCCCTCTTAGAACCACGAGCTTCCAAATCGGCCCAATTTTTTACCACAACATGTTAGTTCCATGACATGAAACAATGCCAAGTTTCATTACATGAATTGAAAATCTAAGTTTCTCGATGTTCTCGGCATAGTCATGACGCCCAGATGTTTGAATTTCATTCTCATTTCTTCCATGGGACCTAGAAATTCAACCAAGGACACACATGTGATTTTTCAACCCACTTTGGTGCACCGGAGCATGCGCATGCAATTCATATTTAGATTATGCACATTAAAAGTCCAGAAACTTAATTAATGTATAAAAAGGCCAAATCAACCCTAAATAATTCCAAAATTTAACAGGGCACTAATATAGTTCTATGTTGCCTTTGTAAATAAAAGCAGGGGGGAGGCAGCGTATATCCTTTCTCACACAAAGGTGACACGTTCCCTCTCGGAACCATGAGGCTTGTTGAGAGAATCTCCGGTTTTGCAAGAGGCTTATACCAAAACTTGTCCCAATTCAGCCAAAAATTATACGTATGAAAACAACGTTTAGATTATCCCGAACATCTCGCTACCTAGACCTATAATGTACTATGATTTGAATTCAACATAAAATGGATACAGATATTTAAATTGGAGAGCGTATGGTACATGTAGTTCATAGTGAAATATGATTACTGCTATATGCATGTCTTTTTGTTATCAAGATAATATTTAAATTATTGTATAACTTGACAACAATCGTATTCAAATAAGGAAAATTGATTCAAATTTAGTCCATATGGTAGACGACAATATATATGTTCACATGGTGGAGTAAAATGTTCATATATGATGGAAGATCAAAATGTATGACTACATCAATTATAAACCGCAAGGTCACCTAATGATATATTCGAATTCAACATGTTCTCCCGATTTTGTTGTTGAGGGAAGTGCGAATAGATTTGGTACTGGGCACGGTAATCATGTTCTCCCGATTTTTTTTACATTTTTCTTGTAGTTTTTTCAAAGGCATCTATAGCAATATAGTAAAAGGGGACATGACTCTCTTGTGTCTTGTATGATTATTTTACACATTAAGTTTGTTCTGCCGAACAAGGAATCTGCACCTTGTTATCCCGAAATTTTCAAGCTCGAGTATCTTTTGTCTCACCTACTTTGAAACTCCCGCTTCTTCAACCCACGCCGCGCCTTGTTATCCTGAAATTTGGACGCACGCGAGAACTCCCTCCTCATCTGAAATCGCTCCCGCAACCCAGACACGCGAAATCCCCCTTCTACCCCTCAGCCAAAAATGAAGCTCCACGTCGCGGTGTCAAAACCGGTGGGGGTATGCTGGTAACTTACCCTACATTTCGGACAAGCGCGTCCCTAATCTTGGCTCCCCCCTCCCCCTTCGCCACCCCCTCCTCCCCCCCCCCATTCATACACCGAGGCCGCCAAAACCCGCGAAACCCCACGCTCCTCCGTCGGCCTCCCGACCGCCACCCAGCCGGAGACTCTTCCCCGACTACATCGTCCACCGCAACAGCTTGCTGTCCCTCATCCACCGCACCAGATGAGGATCCGTTGTCGACCTCGTCGTCCCGCCGGATCAGCTGCCCCGTCCTCCACCTCCACCTCCATACGTTCGCCTCGTCTATCGCGCCACCTCAATCCCCACAGCGCCATCTTGACCTGCCCCACCGGAACCGCAGCACCCTCACCAATTCCTCCGATGAAGCCGAGGCCAACTCGGCGCCACCAAGGAGGTTCTGCACTCACCGCTGCATTTTATCTTTTATTCGATCTCATGGGGCTGCCGGTGCTCGATACCGATCAGACATGGCGTCTCCATCGACGGCGCCGTCGCCGACCACATCATCCACGTCGTCTCTCCCCCATGTCGTTGCTTCCTCGGCAGCGACTTCCACAACGGCACTAGATGCAGCTGCTCCGGCTCTCGCTCGCACTGCGGCTCTGTTCTTGCTGTCGGTTGCGCTGCTGCACAGCTCCTGCTTTCGTTCGTGCTGCTGCTCTACTCTTGCTCTCGCTTGCGCTGCAGCTGCTGCTGCACGACCTCCGGCAGCTACAGGAGTTGCTGCTTTAGCACTCGCTCATGGTGCTACTGCACGACTTTCTCTCTGCTAGTGCGTTCCCTGCTCGAGCGTCTGCTGATTTAGATCACTGCTTCTCTGCTACTAGTGCTCGAACGCCCTAAACATCTATTGCAATGCTCTGCTACTAGTTCAATCAGTTTCGACTGTGAAGTTCATTTTCTTCAGTTAAGTTCAGAGTGAACAGTACTTACAGCATCAGTCGAAGCGGCCGTGGCGCGGCTGATGCGTTTTACATCTAGCAATTTTTGGTGATGTATTTTACATCATCTATTGCAGATGATATTAGGGTCCCACTTCTGATTAAAGTTGTCTGTCTTGTCATGCTTCGGCCTCGTCGCCATACACCTTAGCGGAGCTGCTCCAACAACGGAACCGTCCATCACAGCGGAGCAGTACCCTCGGCGCCGTTTCTAGAGGCCTCAGATCTTCTTCCCCGCCTCCGACAGTCACACCAGCATCATCACCATCCTCCACGTCCAACCCAATGATGCTGAGGTCCACAAGGCTATGCCAAAGAGGTTGTACACTCGTTGCATCACTTTGTTTCTCCATTCCTCTCTTCTTCCAATTCATGTGAGCCAAACACCCAGGTTGACTGAAATCCTATGTTTTCAAATGCTCTGTTTTGCACGTGCATTCCTATCATATTCTTGTGTTTTTCCTGTCCCTGCGTTTATAGAATCCTCCAATTCTAAGGAGCCCTTACAGATTTACTTCATTTTCAGATTGGCGTCAAAGAAAATTATGTGTGTTATGTCCTGCTCCT
>NW_021267973.1:34401-37913 GCF_002162155.2 Triticum dicoccoides
CCGTGCCGTCATCAACCCCACCTGAGGTGCACCATCTACAGAAGTGTTCACTGCAGCAGAGATCCCCCCTGCAGACTTTCTTTCGCCGCCTCAGATCATCTTCCCTATTGTCGGCAGCCACGCCAACTACATTACCATCATCGACTGAGCAGATGAACCTGAGGACTAGACAGTTCCGAAAGAGAGGTCGCAGTCTTTCGTGTTTGCTTACGTTATACTCCCTCCGTAAACTAATATAAGAGCATTTAGATCACTACTTTAGTAATCTAAATGCTCTTATATTAGTTTACAAAGGGAGTACATCGGTTATTATTACCTATTACTTTATCATTCAATCTTGAGTTTTGAATTTCCCATGGGTCTCATATCGAGCCAGCAACGAATAGTATCTGTCTACTTTCTGGTTCATCTGGGGTCTTCTATGTGGTTCATGTTGGGTGGGCAACAAACAATAGATGATCCATTGTCTATCTTTTTAAACTGAAGCTATAATCTACCTGCTATCATTAGTTTTGGATCCATCCAGTCGTTCGCTACCATCAGTCTTGATTTTTGCATGCACCCCTTAGGCCTTACAAAATCTAACTATTTTTTTATTATGCATGTCAGATATTGTACACAATCGTACTGAACATGTAGAGAAAAAGGGAAGACCGTTGCGTGCGAATATAATGTCATGCAGACGCTGCTCCATGGTGGGCAAAGTGCCCCCCCTCTCTCCTGCATTTCTAGATTGTATTCCAGAGGAAGATAACTATTCATATGGAGATCCATAAGGAGCCGACCATGCCTGTTTACCACCTGAGGTGTTTTCTCTAACCTGGCATGCTGATGTTGGTCATATCATGCATATGGCGCCTTGCATTGCTTAGATTATACATCTTATATGTCGTCAGCTTAGTTTAGATTTGCTTTGTGTGAATGCCACCTGTTTGGTTTCTATATCATACTCCCACCATTCCTAAATATTTGTCTTTTAGAGATTTCAACAAGTGACTACATACGGACTAAAATGAGTGAATCTACACTCTAAAAATGTCTATATACATCCGTATGTGGTAATCCATTTGAAATCTCTAAAAAGATAAATATTTAGGAACAGAGGGAGTATATGGGAATTATGCAATGCCATCTTCTTCAGCCAGGAATCATATACGTGAATCATGCAATGCCATCCTGTTTAGCCAGTCATCGTATATGTGAATTGTATCGTGCCATATTTTTTTCCATAATGTGTTCCATTTGTCAACAATGTTTATACATTCATATACTCTTCCTGTGCCTCAGCCATTTGAGTCAGTCATGGGAAAATCTGGAGTGAAAACAAGGTCTTCTGAGCAGTTAGTGCTACCTGTCGATGCAGATTTCTTGCTGGTTACAGATAGCTCCTCGGAGGAGGATTCAGAGAGAGCTGACCAGTCGTATCCCCCCCCACCCCCCGAGGTGCATGCTCTAACTTGGCTGGGTTATATTGCTCATATCATGCATATGGTGTCTTGCATTGTCATGCCATCTGCTAAGATTAGACATGCTTTGTGTGAATGCCTCATGTTTGCTTTCTATATCAGATATGTGAATTATGCAATGCCATGTTTTTCAGCCAGTTATCATATATGTGAATTATGCACCGCCATGGAGCCAGGCATCATATGTGTGAATTATCTCATGCCATCTTTTTTTTTCATTACGTATTCCATTTGTCGACAATCTTTGTATATTGAACTACTCTTCATGTGTATCAGCGATTTGAGCCGGGAAAAATCTGGAGTGAAAACAAGGTCTTCAGAGCAGGCAATGGTACCTGCTGAAGCATATATCTTGATGGTTACAGGGAGCTCCGCAGAGGAGGATTCAGAGACAAATGACCAGTCCTATATCCCACCTGAGGTGTATGCTCTAAGTTGCAATGTTCATATTTCTTATATGATGCATATGGTGTCTTGCATTGCTTAGTTTAGACATCATATGCACAATATTGAATTCTATCTGCTTAGTTTAGAGATCATACATGCGAGTGCCAGCTGCTTAGTATATGAATCAATTATGTCAATTATATCATGCCATCCTGTATACTTAGACAACATGTATGTGAATTATTTCATCCCAACCTATTTTAGAAAGACATCATATAGTTTTGTGATGTCATCCTGTTTAGGTACTCATCATATGTTGAATTATGCCATTATATCATGTTAAGTTATCCATCATATATCTGAAACTGTGTCATGCTATCCTGTTTAGTTAGGCATCATATATGTGAAATTGTGTCATGCTGTCCTGTTTCGTTAGACAACATATATGTGAATTACCACATCTGTCTATCATACAATGTCTGTACGTTCAATTTCTTTTCTTGTTTATCAGCCATTTGAATTGGAGGGGGTGATGGCAGTATCTAAGGGAGCAAAAACCCGTTCTTCACAAAATACAGTGCTACCCGTCGATGCAGATAGAACCATGGTTGTACTGGCCCACAAACTAGCCCCACCACACATAATCGAGACTCTTCTAGATTGTACACTAACACCGTAGGGCAGAGAACCAGCTACAACCCATCTAACCGCAACCCCAGTGAATAGTAACCCACTTATAGTTGACAAAAGCACCATGTCCACCATTGAGTACCCCCACACTAGCAGTTTGTAAAGCTACTGCAGTGCCCAAAGCACGAAGACCACCACAGCTAACCCAAACTCCACGTTTAAAGCAGAAGATCACCTGTTCTCAGGTCAGATTCCGTAGCTATGGTCCATACTCCTTTGCTGTTTCATCATTGTATTTACTCATACCAAATACTTTAGAATTTGAAGGATCCAATTAAAACTCCAATGGCGCAACAGGTATGTTTTAAACCTATTTCTTTAACTGGATCGTTGTTCTAACTTCTTTCTCTATGTTGATTTCAGTTTAAGTTGTATAAACAGTTATGTTCTCATGTGATGCACATTACAAGTGCTGCCAATGCTGTGTAGTTTCTCACACTTATATTCTGTCTATGCTGCTGTGTCTTAAAAATATATGAGTTGAACTGTGTCTCTATCTTGATTAGGGAACATAAACTTGAATGATATGGACAATACAGTGACCATATTACATAGATATATGTTTGTTTCATGCTGTTATCCTGTCCACCTTACTACTGAACCGGTTTACCAAAATGAGTTTGGTATACTACAAGCTAAACCTGTGATGTGTCTGCCTGTTTCTCTTGTAGTATGCAAACAGAATATTGGAGAAGAGCACCCCACTATACAATGGTAGAGAAAGTAATGCAGATAAGGTTCAAGATAGTGTGAGACAACCCTGTTGGTCTCCAAGAAAGGTGATAAAAACAATCTTGTAGACAGTGAGAAAACTCCACAGTTCTGCGTTGATGTAGTGTTCGAGTTACTGGCCAATACCGCTGGCACAAGCTCTTTGAACTCGCTACATGAATCACTTCGGCTTCTTCGGTCTCAGCTACAAGCTGAAAGGCATCAGTCATCTGTGCTGCGGCAAGAAGCCGAAGGACT
>NW_021267973.1:37923-39342 GCF_002162155.2 Triticum dicoccoides
AGGAAGTCCCTGCAGAATTCAGATGCATACTTTCTTGTGCAACAGCAAGCGCTGGAGGAATTAAGCGCCAAACAAGAGAAAGTTAATAAGCTTGCTAAGCATATTGCCAGCATTATGGGTACCGAGGATATTGTTTCTTGAACTCTTCTGAAGTGGTTTTAGTTCTGGACTTGTTTTGCTACGGCGTTTATATGCTGTTGTGTTCCCTATATGTGCACTGGTGGTGAACTTTGATGCCCAGTGGATGTAATATGTGTAATAGCCGTGATAGCCTAGCATAAGTTGCTTGCTTATTTATTTCCTTGTTATCTTGTTTATTTGTTTGCCTGTAGTCAGTGCAGTTCTTTTTCCGCGGTTTGCTAGTGGCTGCAATAACCTATTATTTAAAACTAGGCCACAATAACCATGGGCTAATATTTACTGTAGTGACATTGGGCCTCCTACGGGCCATAGAAACAGCGGGCCTTCTACAGGCCGTAGAAACAATGGGCCTTCTACGGGCCCTATCATCAATGGGCCTTATACGGGCCGTATGATCGATTGGCCAAACATGGGCCAATAACAGGCCGCATTATGGCCGTAAACGGGCTAGAGTTGGAATCATCCGTTCATGGGCCGACCATAACGGGCCATTGTTAATAGGCTGTATTTGATGACGCTATGAAAACGGCCCAATGTTTTAACGGACCACAAACGGGCCGACTGTAACCACGGGCTGAATTTGGCCCACAAGCAGAAACAGTAACGGGCCGTAAGAATAAATGGGCTCTGAGAAGGCCGAAAGATAACATGGGCTAGAAACGGCCCAACTGAATAACAGGCCATTAATGGGTATAAAGTGATACACTTTTCATTACGGTCCAGTTTCACCACGGGCCGTTAATGGGTCTAAAGTGATACACTGTTTATTGCGGGCCAGTTTCAGCACGGGCCGTTAATAGGCCAAGAGTTACATAGGGCCTCATATGGGCCAAAAGACGTCATGGGCCATACATGGGCCAGAAGTGAAAACGAGCTGGAATCATATTGGATGGCCCAGATGACGCTACTGGGCCTAATTCGGGTAGGGCGTAACGGGCCTTGGGTTAGCGGGCTGTAAATGGGCTATATGCGAACAGGCCGTTCACAGGCTTTCCATGGGCTGGCCCATCACCTTTTGACCAAGTCAAACGGGCCGGCCTTTTCACAGGAATGGGCCTCTGTTGGGCCAGGCCATGTGTCGACGTATCATAGGCGCCTTCTGTCCAATGAGTGGATGACATCTGTCCCAACAATGAGCCGACACATGTTTCCTCCAGCCAATGATGATTTTACACGTGGAAAATCCCCATTGGTTGTGGCTGTTAACGGGTTATCGGATCCAAAACCCGAACCGATAGCTTAAGGGCGTTCCGTTACGGTGGATGCCACGTGTCGGTC
>NW_021267973.1:42264-43812 GCF_002162155.2 Triticum dicoccoides
TGATGCTAAGATATGGTTTAATTCCCTTGATCCTGGTTGTGTGCAAAGTCCCCAGGGTAGAAGTTGAACCTAATGTTGATCTTGATAACCCACAATCAAGTAATCAACGTTATGATAAAAGAGACTTCATTGCTAGGAAACATGGTAAAGAAAGGGAACCATGGGTTCAGAAACCCATGCCTTTTCCTCCGAAACCATCTATGAAAAAGGATGATGAGGATTTTGAGCGCTTTGCTGAAATGATTAGACCCATCTTTTTGTGTATGCGATTAACTGATGTGCTCAAAACAAGTCCTTATGCTAAGTATATGAAGTAAGTATATGATCTCAATTACTTATTTACTGAAGAACCTCCCGATATCCCGACACAGGTAGTAAAGGTAAATTCTCTCTATAGATATGATAAAGTTGAAGTCCCTCCTACTAAAATTGCTAGTCAGTGCTTGGATGAGTTTGATAACTTTATGTTTAAGCAAGATGACTTTAATGCTTATTTTGGTAGACAATTAAAACAGAATACCTTTATGATTAAACGCTTGAGTGATTATATGGCTAATATTAGAGGTGAACTTAAACTTGTTAGCAAACATGCTTCTATGGTTACCACTCAAGTAGAACAAGTACTTAAAGCTCAAAAAGAAGTGCTTAATGAAATGAATAGTAAGAAAAATGATTATGCTGTTAGAGTGGCTACTAGAACTGGTAGAATGACTCAGGAACCTTTGTATCCTGAAGGCCACCCTAAGAGAATCGAGCAAGATTCTCAGAGAAATAATATTGATATGCCTAGTTCTTCTAAAAGGAAGAAAAGGAAAAATGATAGAACTGTGCAAACTTCTAGTGAACCTATTGCTGAACCACCTGATAATCCAAATGATATCTCTATGTCTGATGCTGAAACACAATCTGGTAATGAACATGAACCTAGTGGAAATGTTAATGATAATGTTCATGATGATGCTCAACCTAGTAATGATAATGATGTAGAAGTTGAACCTAATGTTGATCTTGATAACCCACAATCAAAGAATCAACGTTATGATAAAAGAGACTTCGTTGCTAGGAAACATAATAAAGAAAGTGAACCATGGGTTCAGAAACCCATGCATTTTCCTCCCAAACCATCCAAGAAAAAGGATGATAAGGATTTTGAGCGCTTTGCTGAAATGATTAGACCTATCTTTTTGCGTATACGATTAACTGACGTGCTCAAAACAAATCCTTATGCTAAGTATATGAAGGTTATCATTACAAATAAAAGGAAGATACCTGAAGCTGAAATTTCCACCATGCTTGCTAATTATACTTTTAAGGGTGGAATACCAAAGAAACTTGGAGATCCAAGAATACCTACTATACCATACTCCATTAAAAGAAATTATGTTAAAAATGCTTTATGTGATCTTGGAGCCGGTGTTAGTGTTATGCCTCTCTCTTTATATCGTATACTTGACTTGAATAAGTTGACACCTACTGATAAATCAACTGCTATACCTGTCCGTATTTGTGAGGATGTGCCTATTGTGGTTGTAAACATTACTATTTTAA